>NW_010330793.1:65853-81677 GCF_000700745.2 Antrostomus carolinensis
CTTCTAGTGGAAGGTGCCCCTGCTGATGGCAGGGGGGTTGGAACTGGATGAGCTTTAAGGTCCCTTCCAACCCAAACCATTCTATGATATGTTCCTGCATATTTAATCTATCAACTCACATTACGTTTTCAAGAAACAATAAGAAGATTGCATTAAAAAAATTTGCAAAGTTATGAACTTTTTTTTTTTCCCCTCCCTCAAATATGTACAAAGTTCTTGGATGTTCCCATCAATTTCTGGCCCTGTCTTTAAAGACATTAATATGCTTAAATACCTGGGAATTAAGTTTTAATTATCCCCTCCCTCAAATATGTACAAAGCTCTTGGATGTTCCCATCAATTTCTGGCCTTGTCTTTAAAGACATTAATATGTTTAAATACCTGGGAATTAAGTTTTAATTATCATGATCCCCCAGAGGTGTTTTTACTTTTTCTTCTTCATTATACAAAGAACATGAAGCAAGATCAGGTTTTTATGAGCCCACCCACAGAGGCATCAAATATCCTGACTCTTAACAACAAATTTTGGAATGGAGGACCTAGTTTTGGTGAATAAATTTTAATGTAAAAAAAAAGGAAAAGAAAACCAAAGGAGGTCCTTTCACTCTAATGGCATAACTACAGGACAGTAATGAACGTAACGTGACTACTCAGTGTCCCCAAAAGGTCACTCCATACAAATTTAATCACCTTCCAGGGTGCAGGGCACATCTAACTGTTCTTGCTGACTTTAGAAAAGAGAGAGAGAAAAAAAGAAAGAGTTCTGGCAGCTTCCCCTTCCATCCTGTTCTCCAGGCAGTAGCACAAGGTGGTCAGAACCAGCATCAGCAACCACACTCTTCCCTGGTGTTGAAGAGACTGAGCTGGTTTCCAGAACAATAATGCCAAAATCAATGGGTGTAGACCCCTAACTGGCAGTTAATTAATAAATACAGCAATTTAGTGAAACCATCCACTTACTTTGTTTACACACTAGAAATTTTAGGTCTCCTCGGAAATTATATTTCATCCTCTGGGAATGGAGCCTCACGGTTGGCTTCAAAGATGCTGGCACAAAGCGCAGACCTTTTGTTTAATTGCTCTCTTTTGAAGCGGAATATTAAGTCAAATGGAACTGAATATGAAAGGGAGAGGCCATACTGGAGCTAGTGGGAACAAACGAAGCCAAGGCAGACCACATCTGCCCCCTTCTCCCCATCTATAATGTTATTAAGGGAAGCATAATTTTCCATCTAGCCTCTGCAAAATGCTCCAGCAGGAAATTAAAAAAAAAAAAAAGTTTTGGATGGAGAAAAATATACTTCCACAAGTAAATTTTAATTATTTTTCCTTTTTTTTTATTTTTCAACATACAATAATATCCACAGAGTGTGTATCTAAGGTTGGCACTCTCAAAAGTACTGGCACTGGAATAGCTCTCCTCCCATTGTCCTGAAATCACCGATATTAAGTTAAACTAGGGCCACCTGAGAGAAAACAAAACACCCCAACAAAACAACAAAAAACCCAACCCCAAACCGTGTTTTTAAAGAATCAAGGTTTCTATGCAGCAAATGTATATGTATATTCATATTTTCACACATTTCCATGGATACATGTAAGTAAATACATATAGAAATGCACCAACAACCACACCTCTGTGGACACTGGAGGTTGGTTCCACCCCTCAGGACTCAGAACTTTTCCAACACGCTACAATTTACTATTTGCATTCCCTCTGTTAAAAAGAAACTGCCAAAGTGAATATAGTCTGAGCTGTGTTTTCGTTTGCTGATACAAATTGTTGTGCAAACAAAAGGGAATGACTGTGGAGGACTGTACCTATGAACATGCAGCAAATTGGTTACCTTTGCCAAAGAAAAACTTACAGGAGAAATAAAAGAAAAAAAATAAAAGGTTTCTTCTCCCTTTCCTGATACAGCAAAATATTCTCCTCTTTTCACAGACAGTCAGGATATTGCTTACTTAAAAGCTTCCAAAATTTGGATAAAATCACTGCACTGTCTTTATCCAGTTAAATAAATGATTATAGATGCTACAAGTATGAAGTTTCTAGAGTGCAAAGAGACAGCTTTTTTTTTTTATCCGAGTCCCCTGAAACTCCTCTTTAAACCATTTGGTGCTGGATTTTTATTTTGCATTGGAACAACTCCTTTTCCTTTCCCTTTTAAATTCTTCACCTCAAATGAGTGACTGCAGGTTGGGATCTGATGGGTTGAGGGACACAACCACCTCCTTTCCTTTTGGGACAGGGAAGCGTATGTCATTCGCACGAAGAGGACAAACTGTGGTCCTAAAAAGGACGCGTGATCTGGGATTAAACGGTTGATAATGAGTCATTAGATGTAACATACAGTGAAACACCACGCAGATCCAAACTGTCATGTATATTTAAGTAAAAATACAAATGCTTTCCCTAGGCAAAGACAGAAATGCACGCTGTTCCTGCCACGGCAGACAGGGAATTCTCCAGGCAGGCATAGATCCATACAGTACTGTAAATTACAGCATGCTAGAAATGAAAAATGCTGATTTGGGGATTGTTCACTTTGTTATAATTTTCCAAGAGTAATATCCTGCAGGGAACAGCCAAGTTAATACAATGTTTCCACTCAAAAATTGGCAGCCGGAGCGCAGCCGATGGGGTGTATTTAATGAGAGTTTGCCTGCTGATAAAATGTTATTGCAGAACATGCAGGCTAAGGAGAGCCTCTTATTTTCCATCCTAGGATGTAACCTTAGCCTAGCAAAACCGGGTAACTAGCAATAGTGCTCTGGATTTGTAATACACCATATATTTTTACTTTGTTTTAAACATGTTCAGTAATTTATAAGGTCTTTCAGCCATTAGAAGGGCACAGACGCTGTTTTGTCTGGTTTATTCTCAAAGGTAACTGCTTGAGATCTGCCATGGATGCAGCTCACACCCGTTATTTTCATGCTTGGCTCCAACACATCACCTAAAGCTCATCTGCTCCATCTGAACAGGAGTGTAACTCACAGATAATCACCTCTGACACAAGGATTTGCTCATCTTTCCTTAACCTACTCACGGTTGGCTTGGTCTTTTCTCCAAACTTCCTATTTCTGGCACAGCAAGTGAATAATTTACAGCAAATTGTGAAACTAAAGTAATGTACAAAACAAAAGCTGGGATTGAGCAACTCGACTGAAAATAATCTGAAGTGTCAAAAAGCCCCCGCTGCTCTGTTGCGAGCACGGCACGAAGGTAACAGATGTGTGCAACCATCCTCCCTGCCCCTTTCCCCACCCTACACCTACAGCGCTCAGCACTCCTTTCACATCCATCAGCTTCCATCAAGCTCACAAGATGCTGAAGTCTGAGATTCATGGAAACATGCAGGGAAAAAAAACAACATATCATGCTACATCTCGGTGATCGGTATCACACACACACAAGTTTTCAACTTCTGCAACTGTCGCCAGGTGGACATTGAAAACTCAAAGGAAGAAGCCAAGTACCACAGGAGCCCTTTGGGCTGGGCAGGGGAGGGTGCACAGACACCCACCAACAAATGTTGTACGTCTTTCCCCGGGAACTTGAGAGCTGAACGTGATGCGAGATGTCTAGGGTGACAAGTTGGACAACACTTGTAAAATACTGTTTTGCAATATAACTGTTTTACAACCAGTATCGTGCAGAGGAGGAAAGAAAAAACTCAACCACTGACTAGAGACTGCAAGCCAAGGGTTTGTTAGAAGCTACTAACAAACACGTGTGTCAGGACGTGCGTGTGACTCCGCAGCCCCTTTCTCCACCCCATACACAGTGCAGGGAATCTGCTAATGCTTAAATGGTGGGGAAGGTCAAGGATTTATTGTGGGAAAAGCCAGCAGTAATTTTGCTGCCTCTCTGGAATACTGCAAACAGCCAAATCGCACAGCTTAAGAAGAAAAATAAAAGTTATCCTTTAATTTAGGACTTGAAAGAAACTGTAGCTTCACTGGTCTTAGAATCAACCATCCGAGGGTACAGACCCAGCCTAAATGTCCAGAAACTGAGGGAATGTTACACCTTTGTAACCAGAGCTCCTTCACTGTAACGCGACATCGAGCTTTCCAAAGGTAGAACTGGGACTTGAGAAACCTCCTTGGCTACAGGTCTGCCAAAACCCCAATAACCCTCCCCACCTTTCCTAAGGATTCCTTCAACTTTCCCTAGTCCTGCTCCAGAAGAAGAGGCATGCAAACACTTTGGCAAGAGGTGGAAAGATCTCCTGGAGACACAGCGCAGCACCACGCTGGATCTGGGAGCACAGTTTCCCTGAACACCATGGGGAATGAACAAAGAAATAATTTGCAGGAGAGGTTTGTCATCTACAAAGGCGCCCGTTTGCCTTTGGTTAGGCACACACAACTGTGGGGAACACCAAATGCTGAAGCCATTATGTGTCCCAAAGTGGGGGCTGATGTATCTAAACGCATATTCAATTGCTTGGCTGCAGGGTGGCATCTCAAAAGATGTTATCTGACCTCTCCAGGCTGGTCCCAGGAGAAGAATGGCTCCAGGTCTTTGCTTTTGGGAGCATGTTTTTCCATGGAAGAGGGTAGCAGGAGTGGCTCCCCATGGCAACATCCCTGTTTGGCAGAGGTGGCTGTGGCATCCCTGCAGCTGTCCTGGGCAGTGGCCAGGGGTTCTCGCTGAAGGTGCTTCACCCCACGTCCAAAGTCTTTTATGAATCCCAGACTTGTATAAGAGGACCCATGCCAAGTTCAGTATGTTCTTGGTTTTACCAGCTGCCTTTTAAAATTAAATTAATTTAATTCATAATGGGGTGAGAGACTACAAATAGCAACATGTGAAAGCTTCATTTGCTTCTGTTCAGGCTCCTTGGAGTTTAGCTGAAGATGTTCACCCAAAAGCCCAAGGCCTCAGTTGGATGATACAGATGTTTGTCTGGTAGGAGCAGGAGACTAAAAGCATTAAAGAGCCAATCCTATGGAAAAAGCATGGAGCATCAGGCCTGTGCCACACTCTCCTGTATTAAACTGCCACTAAGTGCCATGAAATCTGAGAGTCCCCACGTGCTTCATCCCAAAGCCTCCAGCAATTTGTCCCATTACCAAACCTCAATCCAGCTACAGTTGCATTTTAGACCTTTCTGATCTAAATGCATCTGAGTTCTCATTCATCACAGATACTCAGAAACCAAGTACTTAGTGAGTTTTGCTCTTTCCACCCTTAAGTCATATGACAAAAAGCCCACTATGGAAAAACTCAAGGAGGAACACAGCATTAGGGTCTCCCTGCCTTTACTTCTCCAACGTCACCACTCCCGGTGACTGGGTTCACCAAAGAAAATATTCAATCCTACGCAGGTCCCAGGCTTGAGGGATTTTCCTTTGCATTGTATAAAATTTCTCATTCAACTGGCAATTTCTTGCCACAATGATTGGGAAAGCAAGTTAACAAGCATCCACCAAGGTTGAGAGGAAACCCTAAGGATGCTACATGAACCAGCTAGGCTTTGGTGGCACACCACCACGTGCCCTGTCCAAACAGCTCCATCTTAACCAGCATGGGAAATGGAGTGGACAAACTGTTCCAGCAGTTGAAATGTTTTCTAAAAACCATTGAGAAGAAAAAAAAATAAATTCAATTGCCGACCTTGCACAGCACCATCAATACATGACAGAAAGCAAGCGAAGGGGTCATTAAGCCTTTAACTACACACTTAACATGAATGCCACTAGCAATCCTGGTCAAGTCAATGTTTGTGCATGATTACACTTCAAATTTAGATGGGAAGCTGTTGTACATAACAGGATCTGTGGAGACTTGTTTCTCTTTCTAATGGATTTAAATTGACAATAAAATGGGGCCCAGGACGGAGATGCAAAATGAAGCCTGAAGAACAGTTTTCTCTGTTGTTCATTTTCCAAACGTTACAAAGATCAAGAGGATTTTGTCTTGCCTGTCCAACGCACGTAATTAAAAAATACAAATTAAAAATAAATAAAAATTGTGGGGAAGGAGCACCTTTGGAATCAAAACACATGATGGACAGCGATCACACAGTGCTCATCTTCACTCCTCACCCCAAAGAAAAAGGCTGCAGGTACAAATACCCTGGGGACAGCAAATTAACTGTTGTTGCTGCCTGGAGGAGAGCAAGCCCAACCACCCAGCTAGAAGCTGCTTTTCCTTCTTACAGAGCTTTGTCCCGAGGCATGGATCAGCCCTGCGTGCACTCAGCCACCCGAAAACTTCTGGCGAGGGCAAGGGGCAAGTGGCTGGGCAAAGGAATACGCCTACCTCTGCTCGGGAGAAAATAAAGCAAACACAACACGCCCAAGATTGGCACTGGGTTCCTTGGCCAGGAAGAAGCTTCCACCTCCCTTCTTCAGAGTTCGATCCAGCCAGTTTGCAAGTATCCTTGTAACAAACACATTGGTTCAGTGCAGAAGCTCTTCAGCACCTTTTGCAGGCTTCCAAGATATTACATGGCTAGTTTTTGCTTACAAAGCCCTTTTGTCTTCAGAAATCATGTAAGATCTGCAAAATGACTATTGTCCTGAGATCTTGCCAATGTATAAAAGGACCAAATTGTCTTTTGGTGGAAATAAGCTATGAATTCCTAAGCCTCGACAGGATCAAATGTTTTCAAAAAAGAAAAAAGAAAGCACGAAAGGAGATGGACCAATCCTACTTGTTATCCTGGCATGATGCGGAAAGTAGCGTCCCTTAAAAAACAACAATAAAACAAACAAAAAAACCCCATTACTAAACTCACAAACACAATCCACTACTCCATGCAAGTGTCCCCATAAATATCCACCTTAAAAATTTACCCACAGTTGAATTTGGATTGCAGTAAAAAATCTAATTTGTATTCAGCAGAAGGATTGCTGCTAATGCTGCAGCAAAACACAGTGCAGATTAATTCTCAATATTAATGAAAGCAGAATATCCCAGAGCTGTGAACTAATAAATATGCAGTCATGGCTAATGGCAGTTTATAGACAACACATAGATCAAAGCTTAATAGATTTTCTTATTTTCTCCTTTTTTTTCCCTTTTTGTTTTCTATTGCTCCACAACTTACAAACCCTGACAGAATTTGCAAGAAAACACTACTGACGGATAAATTAAGGGAAGCCTAAGGAAGAGGTTATGCAATTCCTCACCTAGCTGAGTTGTAACGTGGTGAATCACACCTAACCCAAACACAACCTCCCACCTTATCAAGGAGACTCCAACCACTCCAGCCACCCGCTCCTTGGAAAGTCAGAGGCAATTAACAATGGACACATTTCCCCCAAACCATCAGATTTCGTGGTAGTTTCCTCACACTCACACACACAGATGCTTTTTAAGACCCCAGAATTTACATCTTGCTGTGGCTTCACCCACCTTTATTTTTTTTATGGTTAAGTAAATGCCCAGAGGAAAAAAAAATAGTTTCTTAAGTCCGTACAGCCTGTATCAAAGCATACAATATCCTGATTACGCACAATTACTTGGGGCTGGGTGTAAACCATATCCAATCTATAACAGTGCAGACAGTTATAACACACAGATCCTGATTTTATAATCCTCTTTAGACTTCTCATGGGAAATCCATTATTCTGATCCCTAGACACTCAGTCCAACCCACCCAAAGAAAACCAAAAACCCCCAGCCTTCCCCAAAATCTAGCACCTGTTAAAGATTGGACACTCAAATTCAGGTAATTTTGGCTCCTCCATGATATATTTTTTCTCTTGACCATACTTCTCCCAGCACTTACTCTGAGACACTAAACCAAAATCCCCTGTTTAATCTGCCATAGTTTAATTATTTCCATGCAGAATTCTTTATTGCAGTTACACAGTAGCCTGAAAAAAATATCCAAGACACCAAAAAGTAATTGAAAGAGCACCAAAAAGTAATTGAAAGAGCACCAAAAAGTAATTGAAAGAGCACTGCATAGGACTTCTCTCCAAGGTCTTGGATTCATAAAGGACAAACAATATTTTATTCTTTTTTTTTTTTTTGGCTGTAAGCCCTTTGTGCCAGGCAGCACAGCCTGGGAGGGAGCAAACTTGAAAGACTTGCAGCCCTACTCTGGAGCACTGCATTTCCTGGCTGTAGATCCAGGTGTGCTTTCAGTCCTAAGTACACTACCTCAGTACTTCAGCAGGCCTGTGCAGGTTCCCCTGAGGGCAGAACATGACCTCCTGCTTTCATAGAATCACAGACTGGTTGGGGTTGGAAGGGACCTTAAAGCTCATCCAGTTCCAACCTCCCTGCCATCAGCAGGGACACCTTCCACTAGACCAGGTTGCACAGACCAGGGTGCTGAGCAACCTGATCTGGTTGAAGATGTCCCTGCTCACTGCAGGGGGGTTTGACTAGATGACCTTGAAAGGTCCCCTCCAACCCAAACCATTCCATGATTCTATCATTCTATGATCCCCAGTGCTGCGTGTCCTTAGGTGGATGGTCAGGACCAGATCTGAAGTGTACCAAGGACAGCACAGGAACAGTCCAGGAGCAGAGGCACCCCTAGAAGAGCAGCTCCCTCCACATCATTTATCTCACAACTAGCAGTAGCTCCCTGGTGAACGTTAGTAGAGGAGACTGAAATTCAGGCTGCAAAGCACAGGACTCATTTTTACGCAGTTTTGGATTAGCATCTCTGCAGATTTTTGTACATATGGTGATTTCAAAACACTTTCAAAGACTAAATATACCATCCAGAAATTCCCATCCAGAGGGAAAGGGACCAGCATACAGGCAGAGCGTTTTTCTGGGGTTTATGTCAAAAACTGGAAAACTGCATTTGTGCTTTTGTTTTATGCAATCTGATAAAAACAGTAGCTTTTTTTTATATAAAAACAGTCAACAAGAGAACAGCAATCCATAATAATCTTGCAAACACAGTGAGAGAAGTAATTCATTCCTCATCATCCCGAGTACGCTTCTTATAAGCACCTGGTTTTATTAACATATGGATACTCAGCTCTTTCTAAGAGAAGAATTAAGAATATAAAGAAATACAGTAAATTCATTAGATAGAAAGTCGTCCTATACCACAAAGTATCTTCAAAGGAAGACTTCAAATAGGATATTGGCCTTACACTACTAGGTTTTCAATAAGGTATAGTCTTACCAAGCCCAGATTAGCTTAAAACCTCTCCTAGTCTTTCCTAGGTCTCTTGCTTCCCCTATAACAATTAAATTTATTGCACAGAAATTTTTATAATGTACCACTTTAAGGTTTAATAGACAGTAAAACATCATTATACCCACGCACCTCAACACCATTTCCTTGCTATCAAATACGGGTGATATGTAATACAAAACCTTGTCCAAAATTCACACCCATAAATCCAAACTTGATACTTCCAGTTACTCATGACTTCCATTTCAATCATCTTCAGCAGCTCATTGTCGAGAAATGCCAAGTATCTGCCCTCGCTGGTCACGCCCTATGAAAGTGTCATCACTTGAGCCTCTCAAAGCCATCACTCCATCACACAAGGTAATTTTTGTCCCCTGTAAAACAGGGATCCTGAGCCCGTACAAACTCTACCCTACACACAACTCTGCTGATTTCAAAGGGATCACGCATAGACTTGAAACAATGCATCTGTCAAAGCAGCTTGCTGAATCAGAGCTATTGCTAATTATTTCCTTTAACTGCTTTTCTCAACTTCCAAACAAATTCATGCCCTCCTTCGAGTGCAGCATTCCGCAAGTGTTAAGTTCCTACTCACACTTTAGTTATGTGCACTTTAAAAATCTGTTTAATGTACTTTTATAAGCGCCAGATAGGCGGGAGCTGCTTCAGCACCGGGTGCTACAGCAGTTACTGTGGTAACACCTTTTTTTTCCTTTCAGTATAAAGCAAGAGTGCCAGAGGTCTCTATTAACTAAGAACTGCATACTAACATATCGTCTCAGGGCTGCAGTAAATAATTCATTTTATTTCTCAGAGGAAAGGAGGGGAGAGAGATCCCAGAATCATTAAGGTTGGAAAAGACCTCTCAAATCACCAAGTCCAAATGTCACCCAACACCACCCTCCCCACTAAACCATGTCCCTAAGCACCACATCTCCAGGGATGGGGACTCCACCACTGCCCTGGGTAGCCTGTTCCAATGCCTGAGAACCCTTTCAGGGAAGAAATTCTTCCTCAAATCCAATTTAAACCTCCCTTGGCACAACTTGAGATGTATACACACACACACACTTCTTCATAAGAACTCCCATGTAAAAGTTTTGGGTCCAACACATTCCAGCATGTGAGTGAAATACCACTCAACTCACCCAAGTTCATCCTAGCAAGTTGAGAGACATCTCTTTTCTGCTTAAACCATCAGGCCACCACTTTGGCTGGCAGAAATCCATGCCAAAGCCACACCGCTTTACATGACCTAAAGAATTCACCCATCTTAATCCCATCCAACAATATACCTAGAAACAACCTTTTAGGAAAATTAAGTGGAAGGACAATTACCAGAACACTTTCTAGACTTACTTTTAAGCATACCCAGTCAAAAGACTCATTTCAAGTTGTAACACTGACACCACAATACCTCGTGATGTGATTCTAGTTTATAATACCTTGTGTTTCAGAAGAATTACTTTCTGGCATAGTCTGCATATAACACAGTGTGGTATTCTGTATCAGTTTCTCCCTTTAAACTAGATGAGAAGAGTTTTCTTAGGCAAATAAAGTAATAAAAAAAGCTGATCCTGCAGTTCTGGCAGGCAAAATATCCATAGACTTCAAAGGAATATTATGCCTAAGGTTTGCTGGATCAAGCCTCGATAGAAGATACGTGTCCCTGCTGCAGCGTTACTGTAATTGAGAAGCAAGAGTTCCAGATTTTCTCCTTTCTCCTGCAGCTCTCCATAATTTTACCCGTTCCATAAACCCCCCCGCAGGTAGCTGCAGTGCTTTTCTCCAAAGCTCCATGCTCTGAAGCTGGGCAGCCAAACTCAATTCGAGGTTCTCCTTGAATTCCACCTCCCCACCTGCTGCCACATCCATCAGGAAGGTGGAGATGGAGCAAGCAGTTTTATCACAGTTAGTGAGCCAGTCCAGATTATTAGTTTAATAACTACATTTTTCTGGGGTAAAGCACTCCTGAAGCTGCATAGGTGGAGACTGGACAATGTATTCACCCAAGATATGTTCCTACCATCACCCCCCAAAGAAAATTAAGCAAATAAACACGGGCAAGCGAGAACTCTAGGAGGACAGGCCCTGTGTCTATTTAGCAAGAGGTGCATTTCTGTTCCCCTCCTTGCTAGAGTAGAAAAATTAAACTCCACCTACAGGTAGGTGAGGAAGCTCCTCCTTGGCATCCCACACTGCAGAGGTGGAAAGTCCACCCTCAGCTCTTCATTACACTTTGCATTATCAATGCCACTGTGTTAGATGTGCTTAATATCACCAACGATATCAGAGCTCGAGCACTTCGCTTGACTAAACTAATGACACAGTATTTTCCTGCTCTCATCGCCGTGTTACGGGAGCAGTTTAACAGCTACGCCGTTTAATGTGCTGTTAAATACCCTGTGCTATTTATTTTCTTGCAAGACAACTTCCTTCTCTTCCCCCCGTTGGCTTATAGCCCATTTTGCATCATGCTGTGGCTGATAATTTGTTATTTAACCCATCACATGGGAGGGATGAAGGTAGAAAAAGAGGAAAGGTAGGAAGTTAGTAGCTGTGAAAACAATCTGAAAGGGATCATATATTGACACACTCTGTAAGTCAAGGACAAAATTTAAGTGCTTTTAAGTGCATTTTTTTTTTTAGAATGTCATATTAACAGCTATGAAAGTAGTTATGCCTTTTTAATGTTCACATTCTAATAACTGTCATGCTAAAAAAAAAAATCACAGAGAAAAATAACTGCAGAGCAGAACTACAGTAAACTTCAACTGTTTTTTCATTTTTATGTCTGCTGACCCAGCCAGTGCTTGGCAGAGGGGTGAGGAAAAGGCCTCTATGCTGCATGCACAGGACTACAGCTTCAGGTGAGCCCAACCCAGGTAAATGAGATCCCGGCAGCTAGAGCAACTGTGTGTCTGACCCATTAATTTTCAGCTGAGAGTATTTTTTTTTTTTTATTTGAGTTATTACACCTTCAGAGTGAAAGTCTTATTTTCTATAATTACATAAACACAATTGATGGTAGCAATTTATTCCAGGGGCTGAAGACGTTCGTTGGCAATCTAACAATGGAGGGAATTATTGCTGACAATTTTACAAAAGCTTTTATCAAAGTTTACGGGCCATTAAGCCCAACAGCGCGATTACCAGGACGATATCATCACTCTCAATAGTACTGTGTTGGCCCAGAACAACCCATGTTCTAATCCTGTCTATTATAACTAGTCTGTTTACTCAGAAGTCAACATGTTTGCTACTTCTGAAATGATCCGAGTCTTGGAAACAGTATTTGAGTTTAGTCAGACAGGATCCAATCAGTACCACACTAAACCAGGAGAAGTTACCCCGAGTCCCTTTCCAGTGCCCATAACCAATTCAGCTTTTCTCTTTACATGATGAAATACAAAATACAGCCATTACCTGAGCACACAAGCACACAAGTGTTACATTCCACGATAAATGGAGGCAGCTCTGGGAAACACTACAATAAAAACAGGAACATTTCTCTCCAGAACCTCAAAGAATTCAGTTCTTGACCCGAGCTTGGCACTGGCACCTCCATCCCCTATGCTACCAAGAATTAATTTGGTTCATAGTAACTAATGACCACACACAAAAGAAACAGAGAAGGTGTTAATTAGCTATCTTCACTCTTAATTCACTGAATCCACGTGCTCATTGATGCAAACCAGACTGCTGCTGTCCAAATCAAGATGACCCTCATTGTAGAAAAAGGGTCTGTTCTTCCTTTTCTCGCGCTTGACAAATCTTTTAAGCGTCAGGGAGAATTATCCACACGTACTGATGGGAGCATCTTACACACCAATGAACACCAACTTCCATGGTGGTGGATTAGTTCATCTACCACAGAGGAGTGTGATAAAGTGATGCTGCCTAGGGGATGTGCCTCATTAAGGAAGGGAAGAGAGAACAAGAGCAGCTCTGAAATAATAAAATCATTAACAAGAGCACCTTGAAGAGCTTATTAGGTAGGAAACAGAGTGACAAGGCTTAATTGCTTTTTGAAGACCAGATGGAAATGAGACAGCATTTCAATGATAATCCTTTCAAAACTCCCAAAAAAGAAAAATAATGAACTGATCCAATAATTGGACATATATGCTAACATAGTAAGAAATGATCAGATCCTACCAGATAACTGATGACGATGATGTTTTGACTTCACCTCCTACTGCAGATACCCTCATTGCAAGTGGTCAAGATGACCTTTTCTTCCCTGTCTTCTACACCAAATTACAATGCCTTCATCACAAGTCCAAACCCAGCAGCAGAAGCTGGAGGTGAACCTTGAAGCACATCCCCCCAGAAACACCTGGGACAGCGTAATCAGTGAGCAGGATGGCACCTAGTCCACGAGCACACCTGATGTGAGTTTAACTTGGTTGGCAGCCAAACATGACACAGCTGCTCGCACCCCTCCCTCCTCCCCCCACACAGCCAACAGGGGAAAGAATTGGGGGGGTAAAGATAAGGAGACTCATAGGTTGAGGTAAAAACAATTTAATAGTTAGAGTAAAATAAAATTATAATAGTAATTATAATAATAATAATGACAACAACTACTTACATGTCTACAAATGAGTGATGCACAGTACAATTGCTCACCACCCACTGATAGTGATCCCAGAGGAGTGAAAAAGGAACCCCAAACCCAAAACCACAATCCCAGAAGAGTGAGCTTGAGTGATTCTAAAGAGAATCCCCCCCCTTTCTGGTCAACCCTGGTTAATATACTGACCATGATGTGATATGGTATGGGATATCTCATTAGCATATTCAAATACCAATTCTGGGTTTTGCTAATTAATAGGCTTCCCCCCTCCCAGTCCTTTGCACTTGCAAACTAGCAAAACACAGTGTCCTTGTACGTTATCATGTTCTTCTCGTAACAAATCCCACACTGAAACCAAACCCCAGTGCTTTCTAGCTGCTAAGAAGAAAATTAACTCTGTCCTAGCAAAACCAGGACACCTGAGCAAAGTGGTTTTCTGCATCTCTGGTTATGGCACATCCATTGGAGTTGATGGTCCAGCGAGACATGAAAGAAAGCTAAGACTACAGCAAACTGCAGATGTTTGGGAAGCACCTGCTTGAGAACTCCTCACGACAATTAAAGAAAAGGGAGGTGTGCTTGGCAAGGTGACACCTTTTCCCTGTCAAGTATCTGCTTGTGGAAAATTAATAAGAAAACAAAAGTGTGGACGCTACAGCACAATGCCACCCGTACAAAACAAACATGTATCTCATTTTCAGGTAGGCTTTGGTTAAGTGGCATGTGTTGACAAGCCTCCTAGCATTCCAAGTGTAACCCAACTTAATCACATCTATTGAAAACCACATAATAAATAATATGAAATATGCAGCATGCCATCCTAATTGCAGAGGTTGTCTCATTTACTAGAAGTCATTTATTTATTCAAATGACTTGAACTACGTGATTCAGCCTGAATCATGGGAACTAGTTACTGATTTGTGCAAACAGCCTCTTACTTCTTTGCTAAAGGCATTGTTGAAATAACTGACCCAACTGCTAAAACAAGCTGCTTCCTTGAACCCTGCCTCCTTCCTTAGTCTTACCTGCAGAGTGAACTTGAACATCAGAAAATGTGATGGTATTACAAATGCATTTTGAACTTAAGAATTAGAAAAAAAAAAAAAAGAGAGACTCAATTAATTACATGCATTTAAAAAAAAAAAAAGATATTTCCAAGATGGGAGAATTGCCTAGCAATGGGGAACTGCACATGCAGCCGTGGTTGCACTTCACAGCATTTAAGTTCACAGCTCTCACGAAGACGTGAATCAATTTGACTTTGAGAAGTGCACGTAAGTCTCTCAGATCTTGATGGGGGCTGTGAATACATAGCCCCAGACAGAAACAGCTACAGGCTTTTTTTTGTTTCAGGGTTTTGGGGTTGTTTCAGGTTTTTTTGGGGGGTTTGGGGTTTTTTTTTTTTTTGTTATTTGTTTGGGGTTTTTGTTCATTTGTCTTGTTGAGTTTTTCGGGGGTTTTTTTTTAAGTTCGACCTTGCAAATATGAAAACTGCCATCACAACAGTGCTGCAGCTATGTAGAAAGCACAATTTAGGAAACAATTCAAACTTCACATCTGCTTACACCCAACCCTGATTCGCAGCTACCATCTCCCACTGTGGTTATTTCGGGAGGTGCCAGGGCTTCCCCCCGGGGCGGTGGAGCAAGGGGACAGGTACGCTGAGTGTGGCTGCAGGCAGGGAATGAGCACACTTCAGAGCCAAGCCAGATGCCACCATAGGTCACCTCACCCCAGGCCAGCCTCCACCAAGGGACCTGTCCCCAGATAGGGACATGCAGAAGGGCCTTCAGGAAAGAGGGGAGATGATGCTCCATGTGAGAGACATCGTTTCCAAGCTAGCAAAGAAGCCTTGAGCAGGATGGACTTCAATTCCAGGCAGTGTTTATCATTGGCTTGGGCATGGGGCGAGAGGCCAAAATCCTAGCAGGCAACTTCACCAGCGGCCAGTTGTGTTGCCTTGGGCAACCATTCAAAACCTCCACAGCTCCCATCCTGAGACTCCCAATCGGTAAAAACAATCCTTTTCCCTACCTAGGAGAAGGGCTGCGTGAACTCGCAGTGCCCCAGTGCCAAGAGCAGCTGATTGCCAGGGCTCTTCTGGTTATCATCTTCGT
>NW_010330793.1:81694-83423 GCF_000700745.2 Antrostomus carolinensis
TGAAACTGGTGACGGTATTATGCCACCACGTTGAGATTATCAAACACACACAAACCCCGTTCCCACAAACTGATAATTTTCTTCTCGTAAAAGCCACAGCTCAAATACTACTATCCTGTCATCAAGACAGCTGGTTTATATCTTCTCCTCCTTCCTTCCTCATCTTCCCCAAAAAACATCCCACCTGATGTGGTCCCTGCCGACTCACCCAGCCCCACACCCTGGGAAGAGCCACCCACCCCTCTGCAGGGGTTCTGGAAAAACCACCTTTGCTGGTCCTGCACATTTTTATTTATTTTTGGGGGTTTTGGGTTTGGTTTGGAGGGAGCTGGCAAACCCACCGCTTTTCCAAGGAATTGGAGAGTATACCCTTGGAGGCTGCCTGCCCTTCACACGGCGCCTTTGAGACAGAAAGGAACCACAGAAGGGGTAACCGCTGGATGGAGGAGAAAGCTTTTAACCCACCCAGCACTGCTGCCAGCCCTTGGGCCATCACTTGTGCACCTCTAGCAAGGAACTAGAAGCCTCCAGCTCCTTCACTGGCTGGAGGTTGGCGAGGTATGGTGAAAGCATCAAACATATGGAGGCCAGGGAGACAATGGATACCATGCTTTTTAATTATTTTTTTACTATTTTTATTATTAATCCTCATTACTTCATTATTTTCTACTATTATCTCATTTTCCTTTATTATTTTCCATTATTATTTTATGAAAATGGAAAAGTCATCACAAACATTTCAGACACTCTACTTTCCATTTATCTCCTTCCTTAACATTCAGAGCAGTGCTTTTCACATGTACATAAAAGCCGACCACACACCCAAAACCTGAAGTTTTTCAAGGGGTGGAAGAAGGGAATTGAAGCAAATTCATTAATTTGGGCCAAACTCCGCAAACACACCTTCTTAAAAAAAAAAAAGAGTGGGAGGGAAGTGTAAGAAAATTAAGTGGTGTTCTGGTATTTTCAAAATAAACCTGCAAATTTTCATTTCAAACAGCATTTCATTTTCCTTCTTACCCAACTTAAAAAGAAACGGTCTCAGGTCAAATTTAATCTTCCAGATTATCTTAAAACAGGTTTTTTTGGTTGATGTTTTGTTGTTGGGGTTGGTTTTTTCCCTTCACTTCACTAGAACCGCCCTGATATATTTGCTTCAGTTTGACTGGAAGTTATTATTTTTTTCCAAGTTGGTTTTATTAGGGTTTTTTTTTTTCCCTTCAACTGCTGAAACAAAAAAACCCCACCCATGATTTGATGCGCTCTAACAGCGAGACATGCATGTGAACACGTAGATGTTTACTTTCATGTACGCAGATGTGCTGGGCAGGAGAAGACACGTTGGCAGGAGGAGGAACCTTGCATCTGCCTTGCATGGATCTCTCAACAGCCAAAACACACTTTGCATTAAAACTTCAAAACGAAACGCTCACACGCCTTTACAGGCGCTGCTCGTTCCTGGCAATGCCTTCTCTTCTTAAAAATAAAATAAAATTAAATAAAAAGGTGCAATGTGGTGGTAAGCCAACTTCTCAACTCCACGCCCAACTTGTCTTTTCACTCTGGTCATCAGAAAGTTCTCCTGTTCAAACACACAGTCTCACAAGTGGGTTTCTCATGCTTCTTCCCCATGGGCAACCTTCCATAACATTATTGAGGACAAGACCCACACCTACACATTCTCCCGAAGAGACAAACAGCTCTTCATAAACAACCATCTTGGTTCAGC
>NW_010330793.1:83498-88430 GCF_000700745.2 Antrostomus carolinensis
TAGGACTTCTCTGTACAGAGGAGTACTTTCTTTTTTCCCCACATTTCCTTTAGGAATGACTTTTGCTGCCCATTTTCATGCCAAATGTTCTGTAACTACTTCTGAAGAAAAAAAAAAAAATACACTATTACTCAATACTATTAGGTCAGCAGAATTCAGCCCGAAAAAAAAAAAAGGTATTACGGTCTCCTTCAGTTGGAAGCCAAGAAGTAACACATCAGAAACCAGACTGGGCAGTAACGATACTAGATCTCATACTGCATCTATAATAAAACACTCCTGGAAGTGAAGGGACACAGGAGAAGGTCAAATCAATATTCATTGAACAGGGTCAGCGTGTGCTGAGCTGAACAACGACCGCCGAAGTCCACACAAAACATCAAGAGGTGGATTCCTGCACTGCGTACCGTTAACACCACACAAAAAAATTCACCTGAGCCTTTCTACCCCCACCTACACAACGTTGGTCAATCCACAGTGCTGGCTCCCCGTGTCCTCATGCATTTCACAAGCTCTCCAGAGCCAACAGGTACAAAGGGCAGTGGTCCTCAGGAACAGAGGACTTCTAATGAGTCACATCCAACGTGGCTTTGGCTTTTACCGTCACTCAGTTTTGGGATGTTTGTCATTGCATCAGCCTCATTCAAAGGGTGCACATCCCCAAGGTGAGGGCCCTAATCTGTCATTATTCCCACTCTCCTGCCATACCTCTTATCTCCATGAAGCAGCAGCTCTTCCTCACTCATTGTCCTCAGGACAAGTGCTGCTTGGGACTCCAAGAGGCAAATTCTGCACTAACTTTGCCAATCACACTTAGGACAAGAGGCATTGCTCAAGCTAACCCTGAGGCAGGAGCAAGGCAGGTGACTATCCCTGTCACGGCAATAACTGCTGCTGGAGTAGTCATCGGAGGCTACACACCTCCTACAACTGCTCCAGAGCAAATCTGGCAAATGAAAAGCGAGAACATGCCTTCCACTGAGGAGTAATTAAAACTAATAACTTTCCCTTTCTGCTAAAACTAGCAAAATCCTAGCTGGATTGAGTGTGATTCCTGTGCCAGCTGAGCCCCGACCGACAGCATTGCACTCTCCCTCCTAGGTGGATCAATAGAATTGCCTTTTGCCCTAGTAGGTCTGCAAGGAGAACAGTGCAGGGCTTGAAGAAATTCTAAAGACAAACAGAAGATGCCTAATGCAATTCACACATTTCCAAAATAACAGCAGCTCTAGCTAGTAGGTCATCTTTTTACAGAGTAAAATCTCACCCTCGTTTTGAATAGTCTAAATGAAAAAGGTTTGCCAGCTGGGTCACCCCAGGAGGTGCTCCTAATGTAGACCAGCCAGAAGATACTTTTGTGGGTAGAGGCAATCCCAGCTCCCCTCAGTTCAAGTTCTTCAAGTCAAAGCGTTTCTCTGACAGTACAACCACATTTGCAGGACACAAACACTCGGGCAATACAGATCCGAGTCTAACATGAGGTTTGACACAAGTTCTCCTACGTGTAAACACCAACCCTTACACCACAACATGTCACACAACTGATTCTGAACATAGGTTTGTTCTTTCTGGGATACTCCACTCACCCTCTGATGTACACATGCTACCAAAACCTGGACTGATCCAGGAGTTTGGGGCAATATCAACAGTTTCTATGCAAAACCATTCCATGAAGGTACCATCAACCGCCCTAAAATGATGTAAACTTTCACTAGGCTTGTTTCTGAAGAGCTATTAGGCAAAGGCAGCTTGTGCTCAAGGAAGATAAGGACACCTTGGGAAGAAACTGGTTTGGCTAGTCAGCTATCTTGCTGCTAAAGCCAGCATATCCCAGTGATTTCAGCGATACCTGGATACCTGAATGCAAAAGTCAGCCCTGAGGACCATAATGGCATTGTGCGACACTCCCTGAACGTCTCTCTCTATAAATTAACAAATACATTACAATGGACTACTCTGATTGTAAAGTCTCCAGGGCATTGATCTTCATTTCTTCTTGATCTGCAAATCTCTTAATATACTCTTGATGGAAGAAATAACATCGTTTGTATTCACTACTATTGCCTGGGTGTGTAGTTTGCTCATCACACGCACACACTTTGCTGCAAGGCCAACCTCCTTTGTGGCATTTTGCACATGGTCACTGTATTTTGCAGACTGCCCAAATTAAGGAGATGACTGCTGGTGCTTTACCTGCCCTTCCCTGCTTATCAGAAATTGACCTTAACGACGGGAAGACTGGGGTTTTAAACGTGAGAAAAAACTTCTTTACAGTGAGGGTAACAGAGCCCTGGGACAGGCTGCCCAGGGAGGGTGTGGAGTCTCCTTCTCTGGAGACATTGAAGACCTGCCTGGACACCTTCCTGTGTGATCTCATTTAGGTTCCTGCTCTGGCAGGGGGATTGGACTGGATGATCTTTGGAGGTCCCTTCCAATCCCCAACATTCTGTGATTCTGTGTTTTGTTTTTAGACAGGAAGACTGGGATTTTGTTCTTGCTCATTCCCATAGCGAGGCACTGGAGTAAGAGCAATCCTATACTCAAGTCTACTTATTTAATTATGTTATTCCACCAAACTGGATTGTATCGGTATCGAAATTTCCATCTCTCTAACTGCATTCACTGCCAAGGCTGCACAGATTTATTTTGAGTTTCTAAATGCAAAAAAGTTTGGTCATTTACCAAGGAGAAGAAAAATAAATGAGTGCACAGGTGAGACCTTAGATAAGACCTCTAGTGATAGGACAAGGGGTGATGGTTTTAAACTAGAAGAGGAGAGATTTAGACTGGATAGAAGGAATAATGCAGAGTGCAGAAGCTACAAACCAACGTATAGGGCAGCGATAATTAATTGCAGCGCACACACAGCCCATGAGTAAACACAGCACAAGATATCAGACAGAGCTTTTTCACTTCAACATCCATATGGAACTTCAGTTTTCCCTTGTTTTTCAGAAAGCCAGGCAAGACATCAGGTACACGAGACCACCACAGCCCAAGCTGCCCCGCACGTTTCCGTGCGCGCTCCTAATGTAGAGCAGCACGTTCCCATCCCACAACGGCGGCAGCTACCGATCAAAACTAGAGATATAAACCCAATACACAGCAAAGAAAAAAGCCGTTTGTTTAACCATAGTGCTGTCACACAAAATCAGACATGAGTCCTAAGTGGCACACTGGCTGTCACGGGGATCCACCTCGGGTACCATCAGTGGAAATCCAGATTAGTTCCACTGTGGTTAATCTGGGTCAACATCAGAGCAGGTAGAGAGAGACAGAGGCAGGTATCGATCCCTGTGAGCGTGCTTCAGTTTCCAGCAATGTCCTTTGGCTCTGGAATATGCACAATTAGGGGTTTTGGGTTTTTGGGGTTTTTTTTCCTCCTTTCTTAATGACTACAGTCTTATAATTAAACCATTTTTTCTCATCCAAATTCAAAAACCTCATTCTAACATTTTGGGAAAAGACACAATTGTATTTACATTTCCATTCAAACTTTATAGGTTGATTCTGACGTTCTTCTAATAAAAACATTTGCCCAGGTACTCTATATATATACTTTTTTTTTTTTAAGGTATCTCCTCTTTTTAGTAATAGAGCAAACCAGGTTGAAATTTTCAAAAGTGTAATTTCATATGCGATTTGAACTTCTAAAATCCGCACAGTTTGGACTTAAAACTCAAAGGTGTTGCATATATTTATTACAGCACATTTACTTCCAGAATTACTCTGAATTCTGATGCTGAGTCCTACCACTTGACCAAGGAGAGAGGTCCTCATCATTCACTGATGCTCTATGACCCATGCTTCAAACCAGTAACAAGTCTCAAACATTGCTCTGTTTGATATCCCTGACTTATTTTCTTGCTTATTCTCAAGCGTGGAGAGAAACTAATGAAGACCAACCAATCAATTAATGTTTCCTGAAGGAATTCCTCTGCCTTCACCTCCAGCTCTCCTCAGAGGAACAGTTACTCGCTGATGGAACACACTGAGAATAATCTCCATTGGGTTTATCACTCAGCTGTTGATTATTCAGTCATCCTCAAATAACCAGCACCCTCCTAAGTTTAAGGACACAGAATTCAACACCATAAACGAGGTATTTCTCCTCATTTTATATACCCTGTGCCCTACAGGGCACGCACACCTGAGCCCGTGTCTCTAAATAACTTTTAACCCAAGGACAGCAGCTGAAATCACTTTGCACTCATCAACAACAGGTACCAACTTGATTTCTGGAACAAGAGAATCTCTCTACTTTTTAAAGGTTGTGCAACTCGTTTTTTTGGATGGGGTGTTTCTCCTTTTCAGGGCGGTTTTACTGTTCCCAGTCACGACACACTAACTCAGCTGCTTTAAGCCATGCATTAGCCCGTCCAAAAACTATTAATTCTCTTCTCCTGCTTTTTCTTTAAAAAGAAAGAAAGGAAAGGAAAAAATAACCACCCAAATCTGCAAATTTCTTTTTTTTTTTTTTTTTTCCTTGGCTGGCAGATTTCCAAGCTAAAGAGCATTGCACTCTGCTTGGAACAGCAGCCGGGGCCTGCTTTCCAAACTCACAGAAGACAACAGCACATAGGGAGAAAAAGCGATGGAGCTGGCCGGACAGAAACGTTTTTCCTCACCCGCTAAACCGCTTTCTCAGAAGGAAGAAAAAATAAAAGAAAAATAAAAAAAAAAAGAAAAAGACAATACCAAAAAAACCCAACACACAAAAATACCCAGAAAGAAGAAAGAAATAAAAAAAAAAAAGAAAGAAGAATCCTAAACAAGCACCAACTGCCTCCCATCTGACACCCCAGCCCACCAGAGCTCCCCGCTGTCCCACGCAGCCCAGGGCCGGGTGGTCGCGCTCCTGCAGGGACCAGTCCCTCTTTTTCCCCCCCTACAAACTTTACTTTTTAAATTTATTTATTTTCTTAATTTTTT
>NW_010330794.1:0-18146 GCF_000700745.2 Antrostomus carolinensis
TCCTTTGACTTCCAGCAGAAACTAAAAACATTAGTATGTCATCAACTTTCTTCTCATAACAAATCCCATACTGAAACCAAAACACACTGCTTTCTAGCTACTAATAAAAGTAACTCCACCCTAGTGAAACCAGGACACTTCTTTAACAGGAACATTTATGTTACTGGTCTTTCCATTCTTGATGGTCCTTATATTCATATTGTTGCTGTGTCATATATCAGCTTTCTTGGGCACCTCTTGGGTAGGAATATGATGGAAGGTTGGTCCTATTAGCACAACATCAATTTATCTCCATCTAATTAATAAAGCCACTAGTTTTCCCTGTTTGATGTCTGGATGCTAGTTAACACTGTCTTCTATTAGGAGGCAAGATTTCACTAGTAGCTGGATGAATTTTGTGGAGTAAGCAGGCACTCTTTTCTTGTATTAACAGTTCAATACCCTGCTTGGCTCAAGGAGCTCATAGGCCTATATAGACAAACTTATTTGTCTTTCAGGAATATGAATACTTGCCTAATCAAAAGTATTGGCACTCTGAATAAGGAGCATGGTGGTATAGACCATTTCCCTTCATATTTAGTTTTAAATCATTCTGTATGACATGATCTGAAAGTTAAGTAGTCTAAGAGGTTCACATAGACATTTAGAATTTTTCTTCAGTGATAACATATCAGTGGATGCTATTAAGTGAACTTAAACTGATGAGATATTTTTCATTCATATAATTTCATATCAGTGTTTTAAAAGTCACGGTAAGAGCCCCTAAACTTATAATTGAACTATGAGATTTGACATATTTTTAATATGCATAAAGGACAATCAATATTTACTATGATATTAAAATTTAAACAACCATAGTTGAAAAAAAATTGATTTGCCTATGAAAGACAATATTTCAAATGCTCAGCCAAACAAAGTTAACAAGTTCGAGAAATTAAGTGGACCCCATCATGCAATGCTGTTTTTTTCTTGACATTCTCAGTATTTTCTCTATCTACCTTGGCCATACACGGTCAAGCTTCATTTTGACAATGTTCTTGGTTTAGTTAGAAACACAAAATTTTCTTGTAAGTGCTATTATCTGCAGTACAAAGACATACTAGTTTTTCTTTAGACAGAGATTGGATTCAGAGATTGGATCTGGTCTTTATCTCTGTATTTTACAACATCTCTGTAAGAGTTTACAATATCAGATAAATAATTTCATTGTATCAAAGGCATAATACCAATTTTAAAATTATAAAAGTCGTATAAGAAAAATAGTCATTGAAATTAAACTAAATTTACAGTTTTGATTAAGCTGTTAAACATTTTGATTTAATATATGTCTTTGTTTTAGGAGTATTTTCAGGAGGAAGAATGAGTGGCTGCAGTAAGTCCTCTTGAAAAAATAACAAGTTGCCCTAAATGGTAATAAGAATGCTTACAAATACCTGAGCATAGTCAGATTTTTTATTTGTGTGGGTTTTTTTGTTTTTGTTTTTGTTTTTTCCCTATACCTCTAGCACATGGACATGAAATGTGGCAGAGCTGCTGAAGATTAAAAATAAAGGTTATGATTTTCATATAAGTATAGAAATTAAAACTGAAACCCTAAAATATATTAAACAAATTATGTGATGCATATAAATAAACAAGAAAAGACTGCGGATTTAAATTTGATTATTGTGCATAACTGATGTGTCCTTTCAACCCTGAATGACATAATTTTTCAAATAAATATTACTGTCTGTCAGTTTCATCTGTGTGAGAGGCTAGTGAGTGGGCACTGTTCTCCTCTACTTTATCCAAGGCACAAAGTGACAACATGTTTTTTAACTCTTTAAAACATGTCTTACCTTTATAATACTGCAATGAATCCAGAGTGCCTTTGCCTGCAAGAAGCTCTGTATGTGATAACATTTTGATATGTATTATAGAATTCTTGAATATATTTGTTATACTAATGAAACTATTATAATGAAAGCTACTGCTTTTATTAAATCTCAAAGTTCTCCTTTCTTTTTGGTTCATTAAGTACCTCCTGAACATTAATAATTAGAATCTAAGAATAAAAGTTATTTTTTAATAGTTTTTCCCTTTATTTCCTTTCTCCTTCCTTTCATTTTTTCTCACCCAGGCCTTTGTTGGTAGAATCATCTGACATTACATTATATGATGCTGAAAAATCATGTCAGATAGGTCTTCTCGTTTGCATGTATGCAATAATGTATATAACATACAGGCAAGGGCAAAAACCTCTGGTGGTATATAATGTAGATCTCCATTGTAAAAGGCTTTTTTTCACCTCGGCTGTTTTTAACTGAAAGCAGATGCTACAGAACAGAAGATAAGTATAGAAGCAGCTATTTCAGTACAGTACTTAAAAGTGCTGTTGAGCAGGGTAATTCACACCTCACATCAAGACCTTTGGCAACTGTTGGGGACTCTGACACAAATAAAGCGTTCATTTCATCTTAATAAATTTCCTATTTTCTGAAAGTTTTATATTTAGGGATACATTTCTTCAGTAATTTTTCTTTCGACTTAATATGTGTAAAACAGTGAAGAATGCCATGCTGTATAAATGATTTAGCGCATGCAATTTTAAAAAATTGCATAAATAGCCCCAGAATAATGGAAAAAAAAATAAAGCAGTTACTGAGTACTCTAGTCATGCTGGAGTTTGAAACTGCATTGACAGAAGAAACTGTTATTGCCACTGGTAAATGGAATACATAGAATAGAAAGTGGCGTAGCTATTTGCATTCAAAACAGGAATTTTGGATGATCTGATTAATCCCGTGAGTCTTATGATAGATTTAGTTCTCTCTGAGGGACCAAACAGTAATAAAATAGCTCCTTCTTACTGAGCATTGTTAGTGTTAGACTGATGTTTTGCACTTTTAGCATATAGACCATGGGAAACCTTTGTAAGCAGCGGTTTATCTTACATCTATGGTAAATCAGTCTGAAGAAAAAGTGGAAATGAGCAGAAGACTGTCTTCAACACTGAAATGAAGTGTAATGGCAAACTTTTTCTGGTGATTAGACTACACTAGTCTCTCAAATTCAACACAATGTATGTGTTAAGTAAAATATAGCATTAAAAGGGAATCCAATAACAGCTTTTTGCTATTTAGGCAAAATATTAGAATGCAAAATTTAAAAAACTAACATTTAAGGAAACAAACAAACAAACAAACAAAAAAGAAAAACAAAAAATACAGTATAATACATTTTGGTTTATTAATGAAGAAAAAAATATATCAATATGTGTAGTCCTGTAGGACATTTCTGTCTGGAGGTCTGAAGAAATTAAGTTGCAAAATAGGAAGCAGGCAACTGTTGAATCCCGGTCTGCCCAACAAACATTAAACAGGATTAATGTTTTTTAGAAATAATAGGTCTACATGTAGTAGAAATAGACTGGCAAAAGCATGTAAATGATGAACCCTGTGATCCCTGCATCAGAGCAATACTCTTTGCTTTAAGCTGTGATTTAGTTAAAGTGATGTGAGAAACTGAACTTGACTTTGAGCATGACTAGTTGTGCGATACTTTATACTATGGTGATTAAAATAACAACCTGTTTTTACATTTATGCTGTCACTTTGATTCCTTTGGAGCTGTCAAAGTAAAGTCTTGCACAGAAGGCTTTGATTAAAAAATATGTGTTGAGAGAGTCTTCAAACAAAAGTACATAAACAAAGCACTCTTGCCCTTCTGTGTATTCTATCTATTCTTTCTGTGGGTAAGAAATCACACAGAGTCAATTCTCTTCGTAGACAGGGCTTCTGATAATGCATCCCCACCGGGACTATATCTGTGTACAGCGGTTTTCTTAGAGCAGATGGAAGGTGGAAATGTCTTGACAGATTGTTTAATATTTACTCAGAGAACCTGCCCAGATCTTATTCTCAGTGTTGTAGAACATTCAGTGCATGCTCTTGGCTTTATATGTTGTGCATTTCAAGTTTGCAGGGGAGTACATATATCTATATAGATATATATTTAATGTCAGTGACATATGAATACTGGTTGTGTTTAATTAAATAATTATACACATGGGAAGAAGCAAGGTTTATCTCCAGTTCCCTTTAGTGATACATTTTCCACAGTTTTCCATTATTCCCAAAATGCACTCCAAAAATTAGGAAGCTGCAAAACCAATAATAATAAAAGCCTTTATAATAGGGACTATAACTTCATAGGATTGAATGAATTAGAAAATACTCTGAATTTAGGGGAAGTTTGGTGAGATTGGTTTTGGAGGTGTTTTGTATGTGTGTATTTGATCTTTCTGGGATCTTTCTAATTTACACACCTCCTGGATTAGGCCAAAATAATCTACTGCTATGAAACACATAAATTTCATTAGTTTAATCTGAATGCCTCTAAATTGCATTATTAGATTACATGGGAACAGAGGAAGACAGAAGTAAGAAATCAAGGAGAAAAGAATGGTCATTTCTGGTTTTTCTCACAGAGTGAAAGCCCCTTAATATGTCCCTTGAAAAAGCTGTCTTAGAAGTCTGACAGCTTTAGCTACATGCACAGTTTGATTGTAGTCTGAACTAATGTTTTATCCTTTTCATGCTTTCACTTTATGCAGAAACTAAATATGAGAGTCAGACACACATAACATTAAAAAGGAAATTAAAATGGCTAATTAGAATTTCAGGAAAACTCTACAGAATGCAACCAGGTCCTTGTTTCAGTTTGGTTTCAACTCTTTGACAAGTCAGGCTAAATGGCTCTCCAATCATTTCTAGAGCCATAGGAAATCTTCATGTCAGTGTGCAAAAGTGTTTTGTGTTTTGTTTTGTTTTGTTTTTTTCTACTTTTGATTCTTTTTGCTAGAAGAGCCACAAATAAGGCTAGAATAGTCACCTGTCTCCTCAGCAAAACAACATTACACACATATGCCCCTGAACAGGGTCTTCTCTAATTAAACAAATAGCACCCCTGGTCTCCATGTGGAGAAAGGAACTATTAAATATGAGACTCATTATGGTTTCATTAATGTGTTCTGAAATTCAGCATGTCATCTCTTGTGTTGGGTTTGTGGTTGGGGGTGGGGTGGAGGGGAGCATTTTTGGTAGTGGAGGAAGGGGCTACAGTTATGACCCCTGTGAGAAGCTTCATGAAGCTCCCCTGGCTCCAAGGTGAACCTACCTCCAGCTCAGGCTTAGGCAGTTAGTAACAGGGAAACATCTCTTTGAATCAATATTTATGAGGGGAAAGACAGTTGAAAAGAAGAAGGAGGAGAGAACCATGAGGAGAAGACATTGACCTGAACAAAAGATGGCCATCAGCCTAAACACAGAAGAGAGCATTGTTGCCATGAGGAAGGAGAGACAGTTGAAAAGAAGAAGGAGGAGAGAACCATGAGGAGAAGACATTGACCTGAACAAAAGATGGCCATCAGCCTAAACACAGAAGAGAGCATTGTTGCCATGAGGAAGGAGGAGGAGGGGAGACACTCAGACACCAGGATCAATATGCATGAAGAGTATGAAGAGGTAAAATGAGATCCTCCTGTGGTCCATGGAAGTTAAATGGTAGAGAAGATACCCACGTGTAGGACACGGACAACTCCACGCTGGAGGATAAAACTGTGCCTAAGGGCAGTTGTGACGTTGAGTGCTCACTTGATGAGCAAAGAGACTCCCAGAGTTGGGGAGAGGAGGTGTGCTGGACCGGAGAGCCGTCTGCAGTCTGTGGACATCCCCATGCCAGAGCCAGGAGCTGCTCCTGAAGAGGTCTGTGACTCCATGGGAAGCTTGCATTGGAACATTTTGTTCCTAAACTCTTGCAGCCCACAGGAGGAATCTCATGCCAGAAAGAGTGGCATAGACCAAATGACTTCAACCCCATTCCCTACCTCCTGAACCACTGGGGAGGAGAAGGTAGAGAAAACAAGAGCAAAGTAATTTGAGCCCGGGAAGAAGGGAGAGGTGGGGGGAAAGGTGTTTTAAGATGTGATTGTTATGTCTCACTATCCAACTCTGATTCATGGCTAACAAATTTAATTGATTTTTCTTCCTCAAGTCAAGTCTGTTTTGCCCCTGACCGTAACTGGTGATTGAGTCCTCCCTGTCCCCATTTCAATCCACGACCACTTTGTTGTGTTTCTCCCCTCATCTCACCAGGTGGCGGGGAGTGAATGTAGGACTGCACAGTCTTAGCTGTGGGTGAAACCACCATATCCGACTACCATTGAAATACCATATCTTCCTATCTTATGAATCCTTTGCAGATTTCAAAAGCTATTTAAACATTTAAGAAAGCAAGCAAGAAAGCAATGGTGTGAGTAATTTCTTGTCTCAAAGTATAGTTGGAGAAGGAACAACTGGCTCCCAGCTTTTATGTGACTGTCACAGAGTGGTAGCTTATTGTATAAATCAGACCGAATTTTATCTACCCTACATTCTTTGCCATATGGGAGGTTTTAGCTATTTCAGGCTAAAATAGATACAACCTTAATTTTGTAGAAACTGGGTTATTTTGCCAGAAATAACCTAAAGAATAATTAAGTTTAAGAAGTAGCAGAGATGATGAGCAGACATGATAGCCCAGTCCTTACAGTATTTGCTTAGAGTAGGTACACACATCTGATTTTATTTTAAATTTCAGTGTTAAAATAATTTTTCTCAAAGCAGTAGAGGTCCTTCACCCTTTTTAAAAGTGATGTTCTCAACTCTCGTACTTTTAAATCCTTCTCCAGAACAGTATATATTTTATTAGTTTCTACAAAACCAGATATTTTTCACAATAAGGGCAGAAGACATAATAAATTTTGGACATCTCATTTTAGGTGTCTAAGCGAGTGTTGTAGCCAACACAGTATGTTGTAGCCAACAGGAAACAGTAAGTAGAAGACTTCTTCACCTTATGCCGAAGAAAGTGTTTATGTTTGAATTGATGAGCAGCTGTCTAGAAAGGATTAACTATATTAATTAATGTTCCACAATTTGCAATGGGAGCTGATACCGAGACACATTTACACGTCTACAGCCTGAAGCTTTGAATACCATTGTGGAGGAAAGGTGATGGGATGGAAAAAATGGACTAAAAAGTCAATTTCAGATGTTCCTGACAGATATGGTTTTGAGGCCTGTTGGCTATAAAAGAGGACTTACCTTTGGTCTTCCTTATTTGAGGAGCAATCTGATTATGAAGTTTTTGTAAAAGGGCAGAAAAACGGCAGGTCTTACTGCTCAGTGCAAATTTTTCTTGATTTCTAGAAATAAGGATTTTTAAAAAAGAAGGAAGGAGATAATCTATTGCTTACTGTACCCCAATCTTTTTCTTCATCTCTGAATGCAAAACTAAGTAACACATACAGATTTTCCTCAATAAGTTCTTCTTTAGAACTGGTGACTTCTAGTTTACACTGCTTTCCAAAATCTTAAAAACTGAAATCCCATTCAGGTTTTAGTTTACAAGTAGAGTGAAGAGTTTTAATTAGCCTCTGAATTTCTTTCAGTAGTCTGGGTTAGGACTTACTTTCTTTGACAAACAAGGTTTAAGGAAATTAATTGAATTGGTTAGATCTGTATTGTACCCGGTTACGTTCTACAACGACTACATTCTACTTTTTTTATCTCACAGTTAATCTGTCTCACACCTCCTGCATTTAATTCTCAAAGCCTCTGTCCTTTATGGCAGCTTTTCCTTCCTGGCAGCTTTGCCTTCCCACACTGCAGAGATTAATTCATTACAGGGAAAAGCAAAAATAACTCTTTTACACCCCAGTGTTGTGGCTAGCACAAGGGTACCTTGCCAACACCTGATGACCCATCTGTAGCTCCACCTGATCTTCAGAGAGCACATTCAAGACAGAAATGGAGGTATTGCAGAATCAGGACTGTGAAGAGGATGGTGTTTGGGAATGGTGCCATGCATTGTGACTTTTCAGACCCTCAAGGGCAATGTTCTCTCCTGTCATCCAGATATCCTCCAATGATTAGGGAATAGCAACACCTTCTCACCTTTTCCTCCTCATGTATCTGCAGGAAATAAATAGTGAATGTCCAGGGATAGCGTCATTCTTGATGGGCTGCTCCAACTCTTGAGGAGGAGGAATGAATAGATTCTGGACAGCTGTCTATTCTTTTATAGACATTTATGAGGAGACTCTTGAAACAGAGAGAAAGGAGAGAAAAGCTCTTGGAAGATGCAGAGTAACGTGGCATTATTTGAAGGACATGGATATCAACTTGGAAGAGGAATGGTAGCAAGAGACTCTGAAGATGTAGTGACAGTGATAGTTTTTGCTGAGTGTCTCCTCCATCTTTCTCTAGATGCAGAACTCCATATTCTCTGGTATCAAGCATGGCTATAATGCTGGAGGAAACATTGTCCAGTATTTTCAGCCCATTTTGCAAAAAATGCCCTAAAATTTGCCTGATCTAAAGAAATAAATGTTCTATCCTTGTCACAGGGAACATGTGTGAAAGGGCTGAGATTTATTGCATCCCACAGACCCCTCTCCATGTGCAAGAGTTTGACCAGAACATGAAAACAGGGCAGCTTATCTCAAGAGGTCACTGCAGCCCCATATCCTGTCTGCCTGACATCATATGCATATTCTTTCTTCTGGATTGTGGTCGTCACATTTGTTTCCAGGTTGGCCCACAAAGGGATATCACTGGAGAGTTCATTTAATTTTTTTTATTTTAATGTTTCATAGTGCTATAGGGTTAGCCATATTTGTTGATTGGGTGAACCAAGTTAATGTTATAATCTCTAGGAAGTCTTGTGCTTAAGCTGAATCTGCCTTTGTCATACGAGCCCAGAAAGTATTAGATCCAAACTAATTCTGACCATGTTAGGCCTCTGATTTGGTCCTATTGATGCAAGTAAATTGCTAGATTTGGCATTTTTTCAAAAAAGACGAGATAAAGAAATTATTAAATAGTAATTAAATATTTGAATTGCAATTATTTTCTGTTAAATAGAATCAATAAGAAGTTTAAAACCATTGCCCCTTGTCCTGTCACTATCGGCCTTGGTTTAACTGAAGTGGCAGCTAGAACTGGAAACATTGTTCTTTATAGAAAAGAAGTTAGGTTACAAGATCTAGTTCAAGCAGAGTTAATCCATCACTTTTTTTCCTTCCACAAGTGTTACAAGATCTAGTTCAAGCAGAACTAGTTAATCATCTAGTTAATCCATCACTTTTTTTCCTTCCACAAGTGGACTGGAATAATTGCACTTTATTTTATACAGTTTATGATATTTGGTGTCTGGATTTCAATTAAGTCAGGTAATTTTCTGATGGCCTAAACCAGACACTATTGGATAACATGAGTCTTTCCAGTAGTTTCGAAGAATTTCAATAAAGTTTTCTACAGACTGGGAGATGGGAAACGTGTTGTGTCTTCAGTTTAGGAGTTTCAAAAATTCAAAAGCCGTAGTAGCAAAGTAAATAGTTGTAGCTTTTTCCTCAGACCTTCATATGTGACTTTTCAAAGCTCACTTTTATAAAATGGTACGGTACAATAAAGATGTTTCTACACATTAGCAATGTGATGAACATTCTATAAAAGAAGATCAAGATTGATATTTTACACAGTGACTTTATCTTCTTCAATTTGGTATTATAATTGCAATAAACAATCCAATATCAATATTTATAATGTATTAAGCTCTGTTCATTTGTTTAACCATGGATGATTAAATTAAATACAGCTTTGGCATCTCATTTGTCTCTCTCTTCTACAAGTCTGAACAGACCATTTGAGTGGAAGTGCAGTTTATCCTTGTTTATAAAATGTAATATCCTCTTGCCACTACCATTTATTTTTCCTTAGAAAGTCAGTATTGTGAATTTCACTGAAATACAGCCCCCTACCCCCTACACCCTGTACTGGGAGTCAAGACTCAAGAAGTTGATGATCTTAGACAGGTCATTTCTGCTCTACTAGGCTCTTATCTTGTTCTTGAGAAACCTGTATGCAATTAATACAATCTAAAACTTGCAATATCTTTGGGAATGATAAACTGTAGCAAGGAGTGGAACATATTGATTCTGACTGGAAGCCAGCTGCACATTTAAGTAGTGACCCACATCACAGCTAAGCTGAGGAGGCACAAGCCCATGCTGCACCATGCTGCACACCCAGTGTGGCTTCAGGCCTGTACTGTGCCGCTGATACCCCTTGGCCACAGGTTGAGTGCATCCAGCTCAGCAAAAGTAAGAAGAGTCTAAGGTCAGCTCCCATTTGGTACCAGCAATTATGCCACCTGCATGGCCTTGCCTTTGTCTAACAATGCAGTAACAATTTTTCATAAGAACATCTTTTAGGAACAGAGTTTTCTACTGAGTAAATTCAAGAGTGTCTCAAAGGATCAAAAGGGAAAGCTTCTGTCCGTGGTCAAGATCTGCTCCACAAAATGTGGGCACTCCAACCAGGATCTGTCTGGTGCTGCACAAACATGGGTGCCTAGCATCTAATGGGATGTAAAATTTGATCACTATCTGTGTTCCCTTTCTTATTTTGACTTGTTAATGCAGTTATCTTACCAAGCTGTTTGTTTTTGGGCCTTTCTTATTGAGATCCAGAAAAAGCCCTGCACTGGCTCACTCTCACCCCTCCTCTCCCCAGTGCAGTACACCCTTCCCAAGACTTCTAGCTCAATTCCAGAACAAAAGTCTTGGAACACAATGTTAAATTAAAACAATTAAACTAGATTAAGACAGAAAGTAAATGGATTTAATGATTACACTCACTATTCTGACCTGGAAGTGTTTCAAGGCAATTTTCCAGCCATTCTTAAGCTGCTAAATTTTTTTAGGTCTGTAAATAAGAGACATTTCCTTTTATCTTATTTCCCCAAAATGTATATAATGCCCCTATGAAATTCTAGTTGTATAGTTTTAATTCTTACCAGTTTGCCCTGCCAAGGTGCCAGTGTTTGTGTACTGTTTCATGGCGCAAACCTGGTTACAAAAGTAGTGCGACTGAAATTATTTTGCCTGAAGGCATCTCTTGTTTATAAAAAGTCTACAATCATAATTACTTTTGTCATTTATCTATGACACAAAAGGGTTGCTTCATAAAAAGATCACTAAGTAAAACTAAGGTACCACCCCTCTTATATACCAACTGCTAACACTTAATTGTTTGGAACACATTGCACATTTATATGTGTAGTTCCAACAAAACAAGTTAGAAGTAGAATGAGTGACAATTTTGTAATTAAGACCTCATTTTCATACATATTGAGTTATATCCTAGAAGTAAATGATAAAATAGGTAGTAGCTCAACACTGCTTGATACATGGTAGTTTTTAATTCCTTGTATGTGATGCTCAACAAGAGTCCTGAAGCTTTTTGTGCCATAAAAGGACACCTGGAAATTGTTTGTCTGCTTTGGGATGGAAATGAACCAAAATCACTGTCTTGCTGCTGTTGTGACTTACAAGCTGGATGTGTGGAAAATAATATATCCACTGGGTAATATCAGTAATTAGGAAACCTAAGAGTGCTTTCAGACTCTTACAGCTCCATGCACACCCCAAGTAAGTATCAGCGTAAGATCAGGAGGTAGCTATTGCCAGATGACAGCTATTCACTACACTTTCACTTATCACAGAAGGAGAAGCTAAGCACATAGACAGTGATAAGAAAGTGAGTACTCCATCTTCATATCCTAGAAAATAAGTCTGCATGCAGTCTTTGCTACAGGAGGAACAATTCTTCTTTGGACCCTGTTCCACTCTTGTCAGCATGGTTTGACATGTTGTCATGCTATTAACATAGCATGACCCTGTTCCACTGTTGTCAGCAGTTGCTTTGGGCCACTTTTTTAAAACCTTAGAAGGTGAAGAAGAAAGGATTTTCTCAATTGCAGAGCACAACAATATTTACTGTATGACCAGCTAAATATGCAATCTTTTATTTTTTTCTTACTTTTTGTAATTAAGTTTGGTTAGATTGTATCATTGTGTTGTATTATATTATTGTATATATGATTATATAATTCAGTGTATAATTCAAACACCTTACAAAAAAGAGATTTATCAAATTTATTATCTTCCCAACCTACTTTTACTTTTTATTTTTTTCCAGTAGAAGTTGTGTTGAATCTATAGTTGAACTAAACATACTAGTGATAGCTACAATCAGATGTTAGATTATGGTATTATAAAATGAATGTGAAACATAAGTTCTGAAGGTCTTTGCTTGGTTTGAAGTATATAAATGACACAAAGCAAAAAAAAAAACAAAAACAACCAAACAACAGGAATTTAAACAGTACTATGCAAGCATCACTGGAAATAAAGTTTCTGTTTTGAAAAAGATAACCCCACCTGATGGTGTAAGCTAAAAAATATCAGCTTGCCATTTTGATAAGAATTCATGTTTCTCTGGTTCATTATTTTGTGTCTAACCATGGCTGACAGTATATTCTGGGGCAAATAATAATTAAGAACACAAGAAGTCTGTGGTGAAACTACCCACTCTACCTCAGTCATTTTTGGCTTAAGACTTTCTCATTGAGAGTCTGCATCTTTATACTTGGTAGCCTTTGGTAGCCTGTTCTTCCATGAATTTGCCTAACAGCTTTTAAAGCCAATTTAAATTATTAGCTTCCATAACGTCCTGTAACAATGTGTACTGTAATGAGACTACGCATTGTGTCTTGGAGTACTGCATAATGTGAGTGAGGCACTGTTTTGAGACTGCAGCATAGTGGCAGAGTTACCACAAAGACAGATATGAGATGGAGTGGGCTGATCCTTGCCATTAAAGCAGAGGCTTAGTGCTGAGACCAGGTCGAAGAAGAAGCAGCTGCACAGAAGCAGCCTCCCTTCTGTGAGAGCAAGAGCATCTGTCAGTTATGCACTCAGAACTCAGTAGGGGAAGCCCTGTAAGGGCAGAACTGATGCAAGCATGTGTTTCTCTGTTCTGAGCACGAGAGCTGGAAGTCACTAGAGAAAATATGGTAAACTGATGTCCAACAGGCTTGTACATTTGTATTACAGATTATCCAAAGATAAATTAAAAAAAAAAAAAAAAAAAAAAGAAAACAAAACCGAAAACAAAGCAGACCCCACATTTATGCTCTGTAGAGATAGTTTCTTTTTTTCACTTTTTTTTTTTTTTTAATCTGGAAGAAAAGCAATAAACAAAAAGCCCCTTCTAAATTATTATCAATCATAATTAATTGCAGGTAAAAACGAAAATGACATTGATTTATCTTGCAATATGTAGAATTCAATAACATGAGGCATGCTATTGCCACTGTGCTTTAGTTTTCTTAGTGAAGAGTGTCCTAGATGTTTGTTTAAACATTCAAGATGTATGTTACTAACGGAATCTAACTAGGTGTTTCTCTAGCTTCTTTTGTCATCCTTGGTTAGCCATCAATAACTAGTGGTATTAAGCAATAGCTCCTGCCTAACTTGAAAAACAATAATTAAAATCAAAGTATTTGAGACTCAGATGAACAGAATACAAATAAAATTATAAAAATGGCAAACAAATTAGAACTCAGCAACAATGCTTCCACTGGCAGATAAATATAAAGTTATTCAAAATTTTAAACAATTTTTTTATAATTCAGAAATCACGTCCAAGGGTGAGATCAGGATTTAGTGTTTAAAGCAGGAAAGAAAAAAGAAAAAAAAAAGAAAAAAAAAAGTGTTGCTTCTATTTAATAACAAATCATTTAATATATATTTTTAGATGTTTGTATAGGAAACTGTCATTTCAAAGGCTAAAATTATGAACCCCCCCCCCCACAGGTTTTTATATTTGAAGAAACATTTGAATAACATTTTACAAACAGACCTGTGTTAGGCTCCAAGTCAAATGTTTGCTCATTCAAAAAAATATATATCCATATTAACTGTGCTGTGTCTGAGTTTATAAGACATTTGGACTTCTTAGACTTTTAATTTGAAAAGAGTGACATGCTAAAACAGATTTGGGATTAAAGCAGGTCTGGATTTGTCAATATTAAAATATGATCAGAATAGATAAAGTAGTCATGGAAATTGCTTAGTGTTTGAGTACTGTCATTACCTCAATTTCCTTTCCAAGAAAAATCAGGTAGAAACAGAAAATGACTGTACATAAAAGGAACTTCATTTATAATGGACTTGCCTAGACAAGGGAAATTTCAATTTAAAGTCATCACAAGTATGCTCTGGAAAAGCTACTTTAATCTAGAAAATTAATCTAAGAATATGAGTCCTACATCTCGAGACAATAAACAGAAAGTTTTAAGTGTGATTCAGATGCTCATACAAGATGATAGAAATCCAAATATACATGATAGGAACCTTTAATCATCATGTTTTCTTTTGGTTCTCACATACCAAGATTAGTGAAGCAAGATGGTTTTTTTAAACTTCTTTTCAATTTTGTTACCTCAATTCTAATTCAGTTAAAGGCTTGGGACAGAAATGCTATTTTGGATGCTGTACTAAGTGCTTAGATCACTGTTGTCTGTTGTTGAGAGTTAGGATTTTAATTTGTATTTCCTAATGCTCTTTGCTCGTAATTCAAATAATACAACATTTCATTAAATGTAAATGTCATGTAAAACATTTTAGACATTCAACTGGAAAAAAACAAGCATTTCATTGCTTTGAGGAACAAGGTGATATGCAAGAACATAAGAAGGATGGTAAAGGGTTCAGATCATTAGAAGAATTAACTGGCATCATATGTATTGCAAGACATGAAGTCAATAAGTCAGTCATCATCCATGAAGCAAAGAGGAAGAAATAACCTAAATTCAACTATTACAAAAAAAAAAGACACTTGAAGAAAATCTGTTGACATAATGAAATCATTGTTCATGAAGATTTTAAACTGATCCTGTGCTGAATTGTTTGGTCTAAATAAATAGGTACTATCCTGATCTTGTTGAATAAGATCAACTCTGAACCTCAGTGCACTGTGCAAGGTACTACATACATGTAAAACTTCATATAATTAATCAATTGAAAATATTGTACTTATTATTTAGAGGGGAGTCAGAGCAACTGAATTAAAGAAAAAAGGTCTCTACATTTTACAGTTAGCTAAACTACTTGCATTGTTAGAGTGTAAAAAGCAATTCATAAAAGACATTGTCAAGACTGTGAACAACATATAAATCAGAAAAACTGAGAATAATGAAAGTGGTTCCTCAAAATTTAGATGTTTTTGATTTGATGAGACTGGATGAATGGATAGCATCCTTGCTATCCAATTGCATGAATGTTTTTATATATAAATTCCTCCTTCCCTAAACCTAGATTTTTCCATTTGTTTGCTACTACAATTTCATACAGATGAGATGAAGAGGATCTCGGCCAGCATCGCTAAGTGGGAAGTTGTAAGTTTGTAGAAATGAAGCTCTCAGTAACACTCACTGGTGTCAGTATATCTGGGTGATAAGGGCAAGAGGAGTCTTCTGTTGGTCTAGCACAAAAGATTAGGGTCTCTTACACTTGGTGGGAAGGTGGGAAAGGAAAAGATGTTTCATAGAATCATAGAATGTTGTGAGTTGTAAGGGACCCAAAAGGATCATTGAGTCCAACTCCTGCCCTAGCATAGGACAATACCAAGATTCAGGCCATGAGGGTGCTGTCCAAATGGTTTTTGAATATTGTCAGGTTTGGTGCCATGACTACCTCCCTGGGGAGCCTATTCCAGTACTCCACCACCCTCTGGGTGAACAACCTTTTTCTAATGTCCAACCTAAACTTGCCCTGGTACTCCTTCCTGCCATTTCTCCTGGTCCTATCATTGGTCACCAGAGAGAAGAGATCAGCACCTGCCCCTCCTCTTCCCCTTGTGAGGAAGTTATAGACTGTGCTGAGATCTCCTCTCAGTCTCCTCTTCTCCAGGCTGAAAAAACCAAGTGACTTCAGCCTCTCCTCATACAGCTTCCCCTCTAAGCCCTTCACCAATTTCATGGCCCTCCTCTGGACACTCTCCAGTAGCTTTATATCCTTTTTATACTGTGGTGCCCAAAACTGCACACAGTATTTAAGATGAGGCTGCACCAGTGCAGAGTGGAGAGGAACGATCACCTCCCTCAACCGGTTCACATTGAAGTGCTTGATGCACCCCAAGACATGTTTTGCCCTTTTGGCTGCCAAGGCACACTGTTGGCTCAGGTTCAACTTGCCATTTACCAGAACCCCCAGGTCCCTCTCTGCAGGGCTGCTCTTGTTCCCCAGTGTGTATGTGTGTCCAGGGTTGCCATGCCCCAGTGTCCTGGTTTTTAGCTGGAATATCACACCCAGGTGCAAAATCTGGCACTTCCCCTTGTTAAAATTCAAACAGTTGGTGATTGCCCAGCTCTCTAATTTATCTAGATCTCTCTGCAGGGCCTCTCTTCCCTCAAGAGTGTCCACAGCTCCTCACAATTTGATGTCATCGGTGAACTTAGTTAGCAGTCCTTCAAGCCCTGTATCCAAGTCATTGATGAAGACTTTAAAGAGCACCAGCCCCATGATAGATCCCTGCAGGACCCCACTAGTGACTGGTCACCAGTCTCTTGTAACCCCATTGACTAGAACCCTTTGAGCCCAACCCCTCAGCCAATTGCTTACCCATGCTCACCCATGTGTTTATTCAGCTGTATGCTGGGCATTTTATCCAGGAGGATACTGTGAGAGACAGTATCAGAGGTTTCACTGAAGTACAAAAAGATTACATCTACTGACTTCCCTTGGTCATCTAGGTGGGCAACCTTATCATAGAAAGAGATTAGGTTCGTTAAGCAGAGCTTTCCTCTCATGAGCCTATGTTGGCTGGAACCAATGACTGCGTTGTCTTCCAGGTGTTTTTTGATAACTCCCAGAATAATCTTCGCCATAATTTTGTCAGGCACAGAAGTGAGACTTACAGGCTTGTAGTTACCAGGGTCTTCCCTGTTGCCCTTCTCGAAGACTGGGACAATATTTGCCCACTTCCGGACTGCTGGGACCTCTCTAGTTCCCAAGTGTTGAAAGATCATTGAGAGAGGACTTGCAATGACATCTGCCAGCTCTTTAAGAACCCTCGGATAGATCCCATCAGGCCCCGTTGATTTACAGGGATCCATCTGGAGCAGCAAATACTGCACAAGTTTGGGGCTGGTAGGGAGCTTATCATTCTCACAGTCATGGGTCTCTAGCCCAGGGCTCTGGGGGTTGCTGAGCCCGTCCTCAGTGTCGATGACCGAGGCAAAGGAATTGAACTTTGTTCAAAAGTTTCTGCTTTGTCTGCATCCCTGTTTGTGAGGTGACCGTGCTCATCATGTAATGGGCCAATGTTATTCCTGGTCTGCCTTTTGCTATCAACATATTTAAAAAAGCCCTTTTTATTGTCTTTCACAGTAATAGCCATCTTTAACTCTAATTGAGCTGATTTCCTCCCTGAATTGGTGAATGGCATCTCTGTAGTCCTCCCATGATGCCTGACCTTGCTTCCACTGTCCATACCCTGTCTATTTTTATTGTGTCTTTTACTTTCTTTACAGACTATTTCATATTATGCACAGCATTCCTCCTCACTTCCCATATGTCTCTTCCACAGTGAATTAAACATTTGAATCCTTAGATAATAAGCTTTGCTATTTTGTTTTCAGCATTTTCTCTAACAACAGGAGTGTATGAAGGGTATCGGAAATACTTTTAATAACTTCATTAATTAAGCAGATAAGTCTGAAGTGTTGATAAAGTTACTAATGTTATTAGTTGCTGTTGGAGCTCATGGTCACTGTGTTTGGCTGGTTCTCAGCTGCATTGGGACTGGGAGGGAGAAGCGCAGTGAATAGCAAAACCCAAAACTGACATTTGGATGTGTCAATGAAATATTCTATATCATATCACTTTATCAACGTTCTTCTCATAACAAGTCCCATACTGAAAATAAAACACAGTTATTTTAACCACTAAGAAGAAAATTAACTCTATTTTAGCAAAACCAGAACAACAGTCAAATTAGACTTTATTACATAATCCAAGTGTAGTAGTTTAACTGGGATGGAAGCCAAACACCACACAGCTGCTCGCTCACTCCCCACTTCCCCTCCACACCCAAGGAATACGGGAGAGAATCAGAGGGGTAAAGGTAAGGAGACTCATAGGTTGAGACAAAACCAATTTAATATTTTGAATAAAATAAACTTAAGATAATAATGATAATGATAATGATGATGATGAT
>NW_010330795.1:0-40552 GCF_000700745.2 Antrostomus carolinensis
CCGATGGTCATCTTTTGTTCATGTCAATGGCATCCCCTCCAGGTTCTCTCTGCCTTCTTCTTTTCAGGACAGTCCTTCCCCTCACAAATATGGATTCTCAGAGGCCTTTGTCTATTGCTAATTGGCTCAGCCTGGGCTTGGCGAGTCCACCTTGGAGCCAGGGGAACTTCCGAAGCTTATCAGAAGGTGGCCCCTTCCCCCGCTACCAAAAAATCCTCCCCCCCCCCACACACACACACACACAAACCCAGCACATAAGGAAACGGAGAACATTGGCTTAGGTGGCACACGTGACAGGTGGTAATTAGTTAAATCAGTGCAACTCAATTGCATTTAATTATATGCTCATACCTGCAGGTCATGTGCCAGGAAAAATAAGTAAATCAAACAGTCAAAGGAAGGCAAGCTAGAATGAAGGGATAGGATTGCGATGCAAAACCACTCTTAGTGCAAAAGGAAAAAAAAAGCCACAGTGCTATTGACTCCCCTTCCATACTTATACCCTAGTTGTTCCCTTTGGTTAGCTCTGTTTTTCCTTGATGGTCTTTCTTGCTCAGCTCTTTGATTTAAGAAGGGGGAATTTTATACTCCTAAAGACCTGGCCTTAGTATAAAGGTATTGGGAGAGGCTTTTTTAGCAAATGGTCTTTGATAGCTCTGTTTTTATTTTTCCAGTAACAAAAAGACAAAATTAGGAAAAAAACCCCAACAAACCAACAAATTATTGCTGAAGAGAGAATGTTCTCATTGCAAATGTTGCCAGGGCTTGAGTAACTTCTAGCAAGCCTTTTGCTATTGCAAAGCTTACTAGTAATTACAGTCCAAGTGCTGTGACATTGGGAAAGCCACAGTGCCTTGGTCACTTTATCAAATAAATTGTCATTTACATGCCTGGACATTCCTCTGACACTGACAGCCACTTTGCAATCCTTTCAAACTATTCTGGGTTTCTTACTTCATTTTTACAGGAGTGTATGTGTTCAATTGGTCCCTAGGAGAGAAAAGGACTTCAGCCACCTCAGTGTGTCCCAGGAGTAATTCACAGGGCATTGCTTGGAAATGTAGTAGGACTGAAATTGCCTGTAGCACAGCTGACAGGGGAGGCTGCAGAAACTTCAGCTGCTTTGCCTGCAAAGCTTGTACACCATAATAATTAATCACACCTCAGTGAGCCGGACAGCAGCTCTGTCCCTGTGCGGTGCTGCCGGATACAGCGAGGCCTGCAGTGCCCATGGATACAGGGCACCTGGGACTCCCTGCACTCCCACGGGTGCTGAGAGGCTGAGCTTCCCCTTACTCCCAGAAAACAAGCTGTCAGCTTGAGCACGTTGGCGTTTCTCTTCTTGATGCTAATGAAGTATCACTTGCCTTCTTTGAGACATGCTCTCACAAGGGCAGGAGGGAGCAGGGGCAAGACCTGATTTTTTCAATGCATGAAATACATTAGGAATAATTTGTTGGATGCTCAGATTTGATGCTGTGGGAGCTGCCAAAACTGGAGGGCAACCTTCAGAGAGAGCAAAATTTTCACACTCGTGGCTTTGATGGTGTCAGGGACCTGCTTCTACAATATCAGACCATCTGAGAACCATCAGGGTCTCTCTCATTCTGCCCCTCACCCAGTCCAAGCTGCCCCAGCGGCAGTGCAAAGCCCAGCTGATTTTCAGAAATATATTGCCTGAGCAAGAGGAGCTTCTGCTTTCGACACCTCTAGGCTGCAGTCTACGTGGGTATTATATGTTCTGTCAGTCTCAGCTGAATTCTCAGTCTCTCGCTAAATGCACTGTTTATGAACTGATTAATTGTTTGTAGGCATTATTTCACTGTAATGTGTTCCACTGTCTAGTACACGCAGATCATGGCATTTTTTCATTGTCCACAGACAGCTCTTTTCCTCTTCCACAGGGAATTGATTTTGAGAGAATATACCTCCTCTGATGCCTGAATTTTCCACAAGCAATCTTCCCTCTGAGTGCAGGCCAGCCCAATACTATTTAGTTTGTTGGAAGTGCTGAAATTACAGCCTGAGGTGGCACAGCTGCTGGAACAATATCAACCAAGTGGGAACAGATACATCAGCTACAAGGGACAAGATGACCTCCACTAATCCAGACCTTTTACTCACATGTTTCTGCTTTCTGTAAAAATACAAGTCTCACGTGCCTGTCATTTAATAAGATTACAAAGTAAGACCAAGCGATTTTAACTGTTTGCTTCTGAAATGAAATCCATCCCTTGTGAATGGGGAGAGCCAGAGCTAACTATGTATAAGATTAGAGTATGCCAAAGCACATCCTGACTTCTGTCATTAATTCTCTTTCATTCAGGTGTTCAATGAGTGAGCTTGCTCTGGCTTTCTGCAAAATGTAAACGTTGCTCCCGGTGCTCCCCAGGACCAGTAAATCTTTTTCACTTCCTTATAAGAGACAAGGAGCAGCAAGCTAACCAGTCAGTCTAAATCATCTTATTTAGAAATACTAATTCTATCAGTTCACCTAACAGTTAACATATTTGTACATCTTTTTCTTATTTTGGAATCCTATGCTGTCAGTGAAGCTGTGGTAGATTCTCCTCTAGTTTGAATAAATGAACCTAAAGCTTTAGAAAGATGCTCATACTTTGTCCAGCTGTTTTGCTTAAATTCTCTGTAAAGTGCAGTTAGTCTACCACAGTTGCCTAAATCATCTAGTCATACTTGATTTATATTAAAACATTTTCTGGGCTTCAGTTTAGGGTAGGTCTTTGAGACAGTGTAGGAGACCCCCATGGTAGCTCCAAGGAAGCCCTTGGTATGTACAAAGGCAGTGTGATGCCAGGTTAGGAAGCAAGCTGGGCTCTGGGAAGCAATAGGGCCTTATGATCCCCATCACCAGTAGTTTTGTAGCTCCTTGGTGCAGGTTGAGTGCTTCAGCCCTTGATCTATGATGTTTTGCCCAGCAGAGATGGAGCCGAGGAATCCAAATAGGAGTTGCAGGGCTGTGAAAGTGCTCTGGGGTTGCAATTCCCAACGTTTTGTGTCTCTTCCTTGGCTGACACTGCATCCTGCCGGCTGCCTTTTGCCCTCTCTCAGACCCCTGCAGCTGAGGAAATCTCTGAACAGCTGATTTCCCAAAGCTGGGAGGTCACAGGGGAGGGCTCATTCCTGGCTTTGTCCTGTTTCCTGTGCTCTTGACCAAATCGCTAATTTTTTTACCATAGCAATCATTCTCACTGTTTTTATGATCTCTTTGTAGCGAGGTAGAGTCACCCTGTGTATGCTGTAAGTGCTGTTTCATTTACCTGTTGGGACTTCATGAGGCAGAGGTTGGATCCATACCATTATTTTAGTAGCCCTTGCTAGATCTGTTCTCCATTAATTTGTCTAATCCCCTTTGAATCTGTTCATACTTTTGGCTTCTACTGTGTGCAGTAAGTCTCCATTTAATTACGTGTTTTGTGAAAAAGTGCTTCCTATTTTTGAGTTTCAACCATTTACTTGATAATCTCATTAGATTTCTTCTAATTCCTGTGGAAATAACCACAATATCCCAAATTACTTTCTCTGTGCAGACAAGGCCACTATCGTATATCCTGTCAGTTGTCTGCTTTCCAAGCGGGCATCTCCAATGTACAGTTGTTCCACACCTCTCATGTCCTCTCTGCCCTTCTCTGTGCTGTTCATAATTCTTAATATCCTATTCCAGCTGTGGTGACCAGCACAGGACACAGCATTCAAGAAGGCAGGCATGGCAAGGCTTTCCGTAGCACTGTTTTCTACATGTAGCTTTTATCTCTTTCTCTAGACCTTTCCTAAAAATTCCCAATCTTCTCTTCTGACCTTTTGACACTGCTGAGCATCAGGTTTTAGGAGTGACTCCCTTTCTGTTTGAAAATATGCAGTTTAAAGTCAAATGTAGCATGGGGATACTTGAGATTGATATTCTCAGAGCACACATTGCATTTACTTTTTGGACTGTTTCACAATGGGCATTAACATTTGCTAGTCTGTGGAGGTTTATTACCTTTAAGGCTCTTGTTTTGTACTGAAATTCATAATTGCCATTTAATGTGGGGTAGAATTAAGTTCCTAGAAAAAGAGAATCACAAAATCTGACAAGCAGAACAGATGTCTAAGCCAGCAGGAGATACTGGTAAGATAAGGGTGTCTGGGAAATTTTTTTTCACTCTGAGGAAGTTACCTGCTTCCACTTGGGATTCATGGCATTTGCTCTGCTTTGCAGGGTGCCAAAGTTTCCTTTCAGAAATAAAAGATGACAATTTCTTATACGACTGAGCAGGAACTCTTGTTCATGCTTGGGCATCCCACACTTGAATCACTTGCATGAAACTCCTTGATTGAGTTGTCTCCCAAAATGAGATAGGAGCCCACAGTTTCCAGAGGAAGTATGTATGCTTTATGCATCTCTATATAGGCTCTGCAGGGGACAGGAGAGTGGAGGAGAGAAGGGGAGATCTCAATGCTCTGTGCTGAAGTTCCCTTACTTGTTGTAGGATAATCCAACATCCAGTGGATTGCTGAGTGAAGAAGGGAGCTGACTGTCAAATGTGTACAAGGATATCATACCTGCTCCCTTCTTTTGTGTCTCCAAAGAGGTTGCTCACACTTCAAAGGAACAGGTGGACTAAAATCAGGACTAAAACATATCCATCTGAGCTTTGTTCTAGACGTAGTGGCTGCTTGAAAATAAGTGGAAATGTTGCCATGGGCTTCATGAGGGTCATGGTTTCATCACCTTTTTTGGTGTTGTCCTTGCATTTCACTTTATCAGTACACAATTTTGAGTTACTTCATCACAGCAGTAGTTTTCAGTTCCCTAGTGTTCTGTTTCAGCTGTTCCCACTAAAAAATATCACTGAAAACTGTTATTGGGGCATGGAGTAAGTTGTGTATCTTAACAACTTTCCATGCTTTTCACAAGCATGACCTATTCCCTACATACCAGACCAGGAAAAACAATGAAATACAAAACTATCAATCCATCAGATTCTCCCTCCATCAAACACAATAAAAAGACAATATCAGTGTAGCAGATCATCTGTCCCTCATTCACCATTAGTTGTGTTAGTTTCCTTTTTACCTTCTGCCTGTTTTGAAGTCAGCAGCCTCCAGGAAGTTCACCAATAGCTGATGCTCTCTGCTTTCTCTTCAGGTTTTTTTTTTTTTTTCCCTTTGAGCTAGATTTTAACTTTGTTCCAGTGTTTGAAAGATCTAATATTCCATCTAAATTAAATATTCAGATTATTTTTAGATTCCCCCTTTGTCTCTTTCAGTAATCTCTAGAGCCTTGCATTCATCCTAGTTCAACAAAACCACATGATAAAGTGCCTATGTGCTTTGCTGTATTGGAACCTGATCACTGATTTCTTCTTCTCAGTTTTGCTTTCAAAATATTTGAAATTCTCAGTCAGGTCTAGCTGCAAGAAATTTTACTTATTTTCTCCTGGCTTTAATGCTAGTTATCTTCAAATTAGTAACCATAATTCTAATATATTTGTGCATGTATTTATGCATGGGATTTAAAAGATAATGATATAATGATCCTAAAATCCTTTTTGTTCCTTGGCATGTAACTTGCACACTGAGGTTATAAAAAGAGATTTCTGGCCAGAAGCAGTTGTCTCCATTAAACACTAAATTTTTAGCCTACATTTCCATACAATATATGCGTAATGAGTAATTACTGTTGTCTTGTTCAGTATGTCATCTATGCCTCATGAGAAAGAGTGGCAAACTGTAAATGACAAATACATATCCAAAGACATCACAGACCTGAAGCTTTCCTTTGAGATGATGCTGGTGTGGTTTTTTGTGCTTTTTAAATAATCATCAAAATCTCAAGTCAAATAACTTTACAGATTTTAAAAACCTCAATAGCTTTTTTCCTAAAAGACGTAATCCAAAATACCACCTACTCTTTCAATGCAAGCATCAATCACCAGTAGTCAAGTTGGAATCAGAATAAAAATGCACTGTTCTCCAGACACTAACTTAAATTTACTGAAACAAGTACTGACCAAGTTAAACAAGCAATAAAAGTGGTGGTTTGGGGGTACTGAAGGATAGATGAGTTCCTAATTCGTTCTGTAAGGCTCAGATTTAAATAGTTTTGTTTCTCTTTTCTTCATTTTTAAATGAAACCTTTTTTGTCCCTCTGCTTCTCTTATCTGTTGATGTAACTGGTGTTGCATGAGAAATTACCTAATTTCAATAGCTGGGGACAGTTTTTCTATCAGTTGCAGTGTTTCCTCATTTATTTAATGAGCCTGGATAGGTAGGAAATTAAGTATTAGGAGCTACAGATGAAGAAAACTAAAACAGAATTTTCTGTTTATTAGGGTGGTTTAAAAAAAAAGTAAAAGGAAGATCTGTGTTAATAGAGCCAGTACATATAATTGGTATTTGGATTATGGCATGATTATTACTTCGCAGACAGGGGACTCTGTTATCACTCAGTCATCAACGAAGTAGCTGCGTTCTGTGCTCATCTCCTCTCTGAAACTGAACGAAGAGCTAGTTATTATCTTCAAGTGGGGTTATTAATGAGGGGAAAAATCATCCCCAATTACTGTGAAGCAAAATATTTCAACATTTACATATCTGAGACTTTAATTTTTATCTAGTCCTTCATGAGTTCTTAAGCTTAGACTGTATTCACTTTTCCAAACATTCCCATAGTGACACATGGAGGGAAACTTGCACCCGTCCAAGCGCTGTCTTCCCCAGGTGTATGCTTCAGGGTCACAGAAATGCTGCCCGTCCTGTCCTTGTGCTGCCAGAGACTGATTTCCACTGAGATTCCTTCATGCTACACCATACAAACAGAGTCTCAAGCACAGGCTTCATTAGAGAAGTAAGAAATCCTGACCTGCCTATACTGTCTATGTTCACAGTCCTTTTTTTCAAAACAGCCTGGGATTTATTTGGAAGAGCTCATTTCATTCTTTTGCTTCTTTTTGAACAAGGTATTGATTCTTGTGAAATTAATGGTTTAGAAGTTTTGACTCTGAAGCTCCTAGCATAAAACCTGAGCAACACAAAGGTGAGGATTTAAATTCAGTTAAACATATGGGCAGTAACCAGGAGATGGGAGAAGTGCTGTCCATACTGCGAATCCATCCATCAACACAGATGCAAAGGTTTGACCTTGGCAGGTTCTGGAGGTAGGGACGTCAAACACAGTTTGCAGTCAATTGGAAATGTAGCTACTAGACAAAGAAAACTCAATAATTACACAGCTGTTTCAGTAGATTACGGATTTCCTAGAAAACAATAACACAGCCATCTGTGAATGGAAAAAGTAAACCATCTTTTTTTTTTCATTCAAAAACTTAATTCCTGAAAGTCATCAGATATGTCCTCTGTAAACTTCTTATCTCTTTTCAAAACCCACAGAGTCTGTAACCAATCAGTGTAGATTTCTCTACAGCATTTATACCCCTTAATGCTTCATTGATTTACAGTGAAACTGCTGAAGAAAGAACTGTCTTGGACAGTCACATAAATATTAAATTAATTTCTTGTGAAGGATGGCTGCTATTACACTAAATATTAAATGAATTCATAATACTTGGACATTTGCAATAAATCACTTCTGGGACTGCATACTAACATCTCATTCCAAATATTTTCTTTTTTTTTTATATTAAAGCCATGGAAAGGACTGGTTGTTCGCAAGGAAATTGTAACACTGGAGTCATTAACGAATTCCCACGGCAGAAGGAGGAGTTTTAACTTAGTCCCATTTTACAGATGGGGGGAGGAGGCATGAAGGGGTTTGGGTTGAACTGCTGATCACAGGAGGTTCAAACCCAATCTGTTTCTCATGAGAGACATCACAGTAAATTATCAGCTCCTGACAGTCCTTGTTTTGCTTGAAGTGCTCTGAGCAGCGACGGCAGAGGATCTGGCAATGTGAAACCAGAAGGCTGAGAGCATTTGCCAGACTCAAAGGGAGAAAGAGCTGGATGTAATGTCTAATTTCCAGGCACCCAAAGTGGTTAATACCAGTTCACCTCTAATTATCTTGCCCAAGGCCACGATGGGAAGGAAGGCCTCCTCAGGTTTTGACTAGCAGGACTAGTCTTAGCAATTGAAGTAAAAGTCATCTTCTTTCTTCAGAGAACACAGATCTTAGTCTCAAAAGTTTACTAAAATGCTCAGTGGATAAGAAGGGCTAAAAATCAATTCTTTATTTTCCCTTTTGTTAAAGTAGAACAAAGGGCACATCAGCAAGTTCATTATAGCTCTCTCTTATCTGAGGGATTGTAGCTTGAGCGTAGAAATTTATGCTAGGGCTAACCACGTCGAGTGAAAGCTGTTCTTGTAAACAAAATTGAATGACTGTCAGACTCATCTGCTTTTTAATGTGCAGATGGGTGTGAATATGTGCATCTCCTTCTTTCCAAAGATTGTTGCTTTTTTTAATGAAAATTTTCTAATGAAAATTTGCCAACGTATTTAAATTAGAGTAAAAAATCAGAAAAGCTGCTACCACATCGGAATATTAATTGTTCATTATACAGAGCTTTAGTTCACATAGTTATTTTGCATGTGCAAAGCTGCCAATTAAAGAGGCTCAAAGTGCCCACTGCTGCACAATAGCCGTTTCTCCAGAGCCCCACAATGACTATTGTATTCTGTCACTGACCTTTAGACACCTTCAAATGCATATTGACACAGTATGCTGGGATCATTAGAGCTATTGTTTCAGTGTGCCATAGGGAAAGGAGAGTTTTGCAATTTCATGAAGAGCTTTAAAATTTGATATAATGATGACAGCAGTGATATTTCTTAATTAGACAGTGAGAAAAACACTGAAGTATTTTTTTGGTGTTCCAGGTAAATTCCAACATGTACACCTACCACAGTTCCCACAACAGTCCCTTCCCATTGGGGAAAGAAGATGTTTATCAGGGGCATTTGATCTACTTTTCTATTGTTTCCAGGGGAATTTATTTAGTATTTTTGACCTGATGGTGCCATATGGCCAGCCTCCCTTAGCTTCCACAGATTCTGCCTGGATGAACAACTTGGCAGGATGGATCCTTTCATCCTGTAAGTGACAAATGCCCTTTTAAACACAGCCTATAGTTGGAACTGGTGGTATGCGGGAGATTGGGATCTGGAAGCAGAGTTCAGACTCTTCAAAGATCAGTGGATGTTGTCTCTGTAATAACAACTGTGCTCAATTTTAACTCTTCCATGTCTTAGCATCCAAGGTATTTCTGTTTTCTTACCAGTCTGTGACAGCTAAAGAGTGCACACAAGAACTTTGGGAGCAGAGATGTCAGATACTTCAAGTACATTTACTGTAGTAAATCCAAGCATCTTCTAAAAGCTTATATTTATTTTATTGTAGCCCTTCTATTCTTTAAAGCTGCTTTGAGGAATTACTTCAGCAGTCAGCACATAAAAGAGCATAATTTTAAACCTTGCATGGGACATTTTATCTAAAGAGAATAAATACGTTACTGGCTTGTATTTCCAAAGAGTATTGCTGTTTGAAGACAGAGATAGTTTCTGTTCTATAAGTATTGCAGTTTCTAGGTTTGTTTTTATCCCCTGGGATCCTATTATAGAACAAATTATCAAACATGGCTAAACTTCACAGCCCTGAGTCTCTGAAGATAGTCTTGAGTAATGACTTGCACTTCTGACAGAAGAGGAAGAAATCTAACAGACCTTTTGCAAAACTTCTTGTATAATTAAAAAAATGGAAAATTTACTGCACAGTATTGCTGCTTGTAACTCTAGCCTAGTGCTGTGCAGCATGTACTGGAGGATGGCCAGTTTCTTCACACAGTCCCTCTACCCAAAAAACTTTCTAGCAGAAGGACATAATACTGTGTATTTGTGTGTGCTTGAATTAAATGTGCATCAGGATTTCTCATACTGCTATAAAACTCACAAGGTCAGATGTGTTTCTTCAGTAATGCAGGCTGAACTTTTTTTTTTTTCTTTTTCCATGTTAATTTAAAAGATACTGTTACCTTGTTTTAATTCCTCTGTACCAGAAACCCTTCTAGAACGTTGAAACCTTCCATGCACCACCACTGCAATTGCCAGTTGTGAATTTTGTAGGCTACCTTCAAAAATCAAGGTGATACCTTTACCTTAACGCACAAGGAGAAGTGACCTACTTTTAGGAGGGAGGTGTGAATAGGTACAGCTGTGTGATGCAGGATGTGAAGGGGAGCACACACTGGAAAGAGCTATTAAACCACTGTCTTGTGCCTTTGTTGTCACTAGAGTGTATCTCCATCAGGCAGTAATGATGAGAACTTCTCTGGCCATGGGCTGGATTGGATCTGAAATCTTTCCTCAGACCCTTGTGCTTCCCAGCAGAGGTTTTTAGCCATAGTGCCCGATTTGTTACTTTTGGGGAGCTTCTCTGTTGAGGGACAGGACTGTCCTGGAAGAGAGAAGGCAGCACTCCAACTGCCGCCTTCTCTGCATGGGGAGTTTGTACCTTTGCTGTCCCACTGTAACTGTACTGTTTCTTTCCTTGTGAAAGATCACTGCCTGGGTGGATTTGAAAATGGAGATAAACTTTGCAGTATGTTAGGTCCTTACTCTGCTGAACAAGTTGAAGCCCTGTTGGATGGGGAGGGATTTTCATAGGATCTTTATTACTGAAAGCTCAAATTCTACCTGGATCCACCTCTAGTCATGGTAGCTTTGCGAGGTTTCCTCCCACACATGTTGGGATTTTCCAAAAGAAAAATGAAGGGAGTTGGTATGTCTGCTCACTGCCCATATTTTGTTTGGTTCCTTTGCAGAAGGAGAAGAAGAGCGGGCTGCTGAAACTTCTAGCAGGAGCATCAACAAAAAAGAAGCCACGCTCCCCACCATCCGTGTCCCCCACACATGACCCACAGGCAGCCATCGAAGGAGTCCTGCAAGGGGCGGTGGGACCAGAGCTCTCCTCCCTCTCCAGCCATGGCAGGGCTGGCTCATGCCCTATTGAGAGTGAAATGCAGGGAGCCATGGGGCTGGAGCCTCTGCACAGGAAAACAGGCTCCTTGGATTTGAATTTTTCCATCCCTTCTCCTGCCAGACAGCCCCTCTCTTCTATGGCAGCTATTCGTCCAGAGCCCAAGCCTTTGCCCCGGGAAAGGTAAGCTGTGTATCTCCTGAGGTTGCCTGTATCCTCAGGGTGCATTTGGAGGAGACCTGCAAGTTTAATTTAGTCAAGGGTTGTTGCAGTTTTGCTGCTCTGTGGATTGACTGTAGGTGGCTCAGCTGTCTGTTAGGAAGATGGTGCTTACATGCATCTGTCCATTGAAAATCATTCAACACACAGTGCAGGTTTAATTTCATTGATTACAAAAAGTGGTGAGCAGCACCTGTCCATGGCACTGTACAGCTCTGGTCTAAGTATGGAGGACAGCAGTGCTTTCTCAGCCCAAAGGGTGTAAATGCTCTTGGCAAAGGCCACTTTTAAAGTGGGATCCCTATATTTTAATAAACTTATGGAGTTGTCATGTGACACTTCCTGCCTGAGGGCAACAGGGATGGTGTGTTTGCCCATCAAGACCCTTTCTGTCCTGTTCTGCAATACCAAAGGCTTGTTTCAAATTCTCCTTGTTTAGGATCTCCTTGTGTAGTGTAGCCCAACAAGAGTTGAATCTTGGACCTGCACTGTTCAACAAGGTCTTTGCTGTTGCACAACAGAGGACTGAAGTGGGAGGTAGACGATGAAGCAGGCAGACCCATTGGCACAGAGCTAATACAACACATTGGTAAGGAGAACACAGAGTAACAGCATATTTCAGAAGAGCTGAATCTGAGGCAAAGTGGAGTGGCCTCAGAGAAGCGTCATAAGGATGATGGAAGATTTAAAACAATAAACTTGCAGAGAGTGATACAGGGAGCTCTGGTACACCTGGTGAAAAGCAGGCTTAGGAATGGCTTGGTAACAGTCTGTTAGAGACTGCAGACAGGACAGACATGGGAATATTTTTACGCTAGACTGGGCATTTTGTCTAGAAGAGATGCTGTTGTTCAAGCGCAGCTATTAGACTTGGAGCAGAAATAAATACAGGCAAGTCCTTCAGCATTGTAATGCAGGTAGTGAGAGGAGACTATCACAGTAGTCTCTTGTCTTTAAAATCCATGAAAAAGCAATTTAGTAAAAGGAGTGAAAAAACAATCCCTATTTAGGCACACTTAATTTGGTCTCCATCAGTTTAGATTAATGCTACAAGAAAAGCTAAGTCAATATAAACCAGATGTAGCACCAGTGTAACTAAATCAGTGGAATGCTGCACCTTTAGTTAAATGTAGCTGTGAAAAGAGACCAGGAAGAACGTTCCCTGATGTCTCCAGAGCTGGCTGTTGAGGTGCTGCTCTCAAAGCTTTGCTGTAGAGAAGTCCAGACACATTGAATAATATGTTTAATATGCCAGGGCTAGTCCCACATCCTACAAATTTCTCAGTTCACCTCAGGATGGTCCAGATAGTGAAACATTTAACTGATGACAATTTTAAGTGGCAGAATAGAACCAGAGGGACATGGGTTAGCTGTGTCTGCTCCTGGAATCAGGAGTAAATAGATTTAGACTGCTAAAACTGAGTAAATACTTCTAATTGCAGTATATGGTGGTAAGGAACTTATTCTGATTTTAAGCATTTTAATTCCTGAGTCTTAAATCCGAAAATAAGCTATAATTGAAGCAACCCTAATTATACACAGCAGGCAAGATTCTCTAATTGATTTATGAATTAACTTCCATATCAGTGGTGTATCTGCATTCCTTAACTGATCATATGGGTTTTTTCATCCCCATAATGGGAAATATTAATTACCTTCATGCACTAGGAAGGATAACGCTTAGTCCTGGAATAATCTGAGCAGATACATTAAACACTTGTCTCCTAGAAATTCATCCCACATCCATCTGTGCTCATTAAATCATCAAATTGCTCAGAAGTACCAAATTATATTTTTTTTAAAACAAATTATGGTTTTCAGACCACTTGTTCTTTTCACATCTGGCAGTGGAGGAATTCGCATTCAACGTCACTCAGCTCCGTGTTTTGCTTGTTTGCATTTTGGTGCATTTCATCCGCACAGTAGGAGCAATTCTCTGAGAAAGAAAAGGGAGGAGAGGGGAAAAAAAAGGTTAGATAAACAGATTCAGATGCTGGATGAAATTTTTAAAAGCTGCAAAGCATTTCAGTGCACTTAGTTGTACTTGGCTTTCTGTCTCCCAACGCCCATCTGTGCACATAGAGACAGAGCACTGAAAGGTTGGAAGAAGTAGCACATTCCTTAATATTTACGGCATTCGAAATGAAGCTCCTGCAGGCAGCAGAGCACCACTACTTCTCTCATAGAGGTTGGCTTGCAGCTCCAGCACTGGCCATATCCAGGCTACTGATCAAACCTGAGTGGTCATGCTACTAGCCATATTGAAGGTTCATTAAAAAGCTCTGATTGCTTGCAGCTCGATGGTCATGATTTAAGGGAAGAATTGCTTATTCCGCTGCCTGAGAGCACAACCCTTCATGGGAGTTGCAGCCGGCCAGACAGGAAGGTGAAGTGAGCTTTGCCCTCTCGGAGATGCTGTTGATGTTTATGCTCTCATTCATTTTTGTGCACCAGGAGAGTGAGGAAAACAATTATTTTCTCTTATCCTACTTGGTATTCCAAAACATAGTTATGGATGGCTGGATTAGAAAGGAAGTTGCTCCTAGCTCTCCTGTCATTTAGCCTTGATTTTTAGCTGGTTTGCTGGGATAGTTGGTGCCCATGTCTGTCTTCTGGGTGTAGTTTCTCACTATCAGTTTATAAACCCACCTTTCTTCAGCTGCTCTCTGCCATAATGCATCCAGCAGTTCGAGCAGCAGAGCGGAGAAATTTCCCAGGTGGTGTCCTTGTCACTTAGTGTTGCAGTGATTGGCTGTCAAGTGACTACCTCATTAGGCTGTATGTGCCCCACACACTCTTTTCCACCTTCTCCTCCCTCCAGTTTCTACTGGCACAAGAAACTGGACCAGTACAGCGATGCGCTGTGGTCAGGCAGGGCCTGGGCCAGAGACTTTCCCACATTCTACTGATGCTGTTGGTTCAGGTGGAAGAGGGGTGTGCTGTCTGCCTAACAGCACCAAAGCAAACACTCCCCTTGCCACCCCCTTCAAGAAAATATGACTGTACGTTAAGGCAGACAGGAGAGTTGAGCGTGCATGTGTATGTGCATGAGTCATGTTCCCCTCACTGCCTGGCACTGTTCCCAGATGAAAACCTGAGTAAGACATGTCACGCGTTGTTGACTCTTTTATAGTAACTGGCACTAATTCTGCCATGTTATATTCTGATGAAGCAGTTGTATCCAGACTTGCTGTCACGACTGGCGTATCTATGCCCTGTTTCTATGGTTTTCACAGAGCCTTCAAGCCAGTTCTGAATTTGACCTTTAAAATAGACCCCTCCATGTTTCCGTTTATCCTTTCTACAAATCACTGACACATTAGAAATTGAGCTCCCAATTCAAGCAAGCGTTCAAGCATGTGCTTAACACCCATTGACTTCAATTTTGCTGCACACGTATATCTTCTTTGCCAACAGGGAAAGCAAAGGAAGGAGTTTTTTTCTTTCCTGGAAAGTGATAATAGAGAAATGACCCTAGGAGTAAATTCTGACTGATCAGTGACATGTATGCACATGGTTAAGTGCTTCTCTGACTAGGGATACCTGCCTTAGGACTGAGAAACTGGAATTAACCATCTCAAAGTTGAATCCTGCAATATTTCCATCAGAAAGGTAAAAGATCCAACTGAGATTTGTTCTTCTAAGGCTGCTGATTCAGACACTGTAATATGGTGAAGCAGGTTCTGGCTTGTAGTGTGCAGAGGCACTTTGCAGGTCTCTGCAGTCTACCAGTAAAAGCTTGGAGAAATATTGTTCCACCAATAAGCAAGAGCAGTGGTTAACTGGACTAGATGTTTCATTGTCACCCATTATCTATCCTCACACAAAACTGTGTAACACACAAGGGACCTGTTGGAGTCGCAGGACTGGACTCCTGAAACCTGTCCTTAGTGCATGATATGTTAACAAACAGAAACTTGCATTAAGCTTCTGCATTCAGGCACTCTAAAGGGGACTGGATTGGAGGTTAGCCCTGCAGATCTCATTTACCTCATTGTACATCTGTTTTCTTAAGTTTCTGTAGCTCCAGCAGTGTCCTGGATGCATGTGTTTACTCAGTGAGCAGATACTCAGTGTTTTGGGGTGTTTTTTTAAATCTCAATGTCCAAGGTCTGAGCCCAGTCTTTAATTACTGATCAGTTCTGATCAATACTGTTCAATGCCTGTCTGTGCACAGTGACAGAGAGAGCCTGCATGAGCAATTTAGTCCAGATAACTGACTCCTACACAGCTAGGGTGTATGCAATGAGTCTCACTCGGTGGAAAGTGTGGCACGAGGCTTTGCAGCTAGAGGAGTCAGAGAAGCCATGTTCCCCACGCCTGTGCTACTCTGAGTTTCGTGGTGGTCCCCTACTAGACATCCTCCAAACTCTGTGAAAGGTGGGGTGGTGTTGGCAGCCACACATCTCTTCCATGTCAGAGCCCTGACTCACATCCAGAGCAGGACATCTTGTGCACTAAAGGAGGCAGGCATCCTATGGGAAAAATAGTATGCAATCATGTAATGAAAGATTATATTGCATGCAAGCAAAAGTGAAGTCATGGGCAATTTTAGTTGCCTGTTTCTTCATCTCAGATGCATGGGTGTGAAACATTCTTGTTCTGTTAAGGTAGTGGATGTCTTTATGCATCTACATACCTGACATTTTTAATCAGTTTGCTTTTTTATAGGAAACAAAACCAGAACTTCCATCATGTAACATCTATTTGAGGTTAGGAGTCTTAGCTACACTTTCCAGATGTCAGCAGTGGTAGCAAAGGGAGAGCTGAGTGGGAGAGGTGTTTCTTTTGACTCCAAGGACAAGTGCTATGAAGACAGGGGACAGTGGGATTCCCAGGTCTTTGCTGACAGCAGCGGGACAGTGATGATGGATGCATTCACAGCACTGAGTGAGGTAGTTGCTGTCAGGTCCCTGTCCCACCCTCAGCCCTGCTGGCAGCCTCTACCCCATGCAGTCTCCTGCCCCACAGGATGCCATGTCCCAGCTGCAGGCTCCCTGACACCAAGGCTCTTTACTCTCCTAGACTCAGCTCAACACAGCAGCCCTTCTCAGCAGCCATACCCACACCTTCAGTCAAGGCTTCCACTTTTCATCATGGTCTCATTTCTCTCTTGGCCCCCAGTTTTTCTTCCATCAGCCTTCCTCTCCCTCCACCCCCACCCTCACCTTACCCTGCTCTCCAACTCCCTGAGGTTTCTCTGTCCAGGAAAACCCCATTCTCCGTTCTGGCTGACACTACTCACAGCCTCTCCTCATGTATTATCCCAGGCACCAAGGACCCTCCCCTAGCCACTGCCCATCCCAGACAGTCCCCTCCAGGGATGAAATGCCCAGCCCAGGGATGCCACAGCAGCCAGTAGTGGGGAAGTCCAACATCAAGTCTGTGCCATGAGGAAAAAAACGAGAGGAACCTATTGCTGGGAAAGGAAGAGAAATGCAGCCTCAGAGGTCCCACAGAGATAGGACATCTTGGAGCATGAATCAGCAGAGATTTTACCTTCGGTGCTCATACAAGCCTCTACTAAGCATATGCCATTTTGGGGTGGTTTGAATGCTTTTAACCTGATCAAGAGCAGGTGATTTTCCAAAGGAACACTATCCTTGACAGACCAGCAGGGCCACAGGAGAGGTCTTTGCTCCCAAGTATGGGGAGCTGAGAGCAGCTTGTGGAAGCCCTCACTTGGGTCCTGTTGATGTTGCAAAAACCCTAATGTTATTCCTGGAGGTGATGAGACCATTGGGCTGAATGTGGGACCCTCAGCCAGATGTAGTCAACTGCTGTGGAGAGTTTGAGCCTAAATGGTTAACATTTCGCAGAATAACAACTATCCAAAAGTATGATTTACAACAGAAAATATCAAACATTGTTAATAATAGGCAGAGGTGGTTGTCATCACAATTGTTGCCCAGCTAATTAGCATTTTTAAAAGTTGATAATTTAGAGGTGTGATGTGACACATAAAAAATTGGGATGGCTCTGAGATACATGTAAAATGCCAGGAAGCAGTTTGGTGTAAGAAAACCTACAATTTTATAGTAGCTTCTCAAAGAAGGGACAAAAAGGGAAATGGAAAGGGGAGATATAAATAGAAGTATACAGGACTGCCTTTTTGGGAACAAGGGAGGATGTCTGGGAGAAGAGATCTTTTCTGCCAAAAAAATATGGCTAATATATGTATTTGCAATTCAGTTCCAGAGGATAAACTGGACTGAGATGACACCTGGAGGTCTGGAGGGGTGGCCCAGCAGCAATCTATGGGCAGGCAGCCCCACGTCCGCAGCAGTGTTGTGCTGCTGTCTGCTGCAGCCCTCACCTGGCTGCCTCTCAAAAGCCCTGCTTCAAAAGCCTCTCCAGGGAAAAAGCATAGCATCTTTTTTCCATCTCTCATGGAGGATTCTTAACTGATTTGCATGGTTTTTTGTATCTAAGATTTCATTATTCTATCAAAACCACTTTGGTGCTATCCTATGAGGTACCGTAGTTAATTAAATTTAAACCGTAGCATTTGGGGTTTCCTTAAATGGGAAAAAGTACTTCATTAGGTAATGCAGCAACTGAGATTTATTTTTCTAAATCTCTAAGGAGATACTGTATAGAACCCCTTTTATGATGATGGGCACATTCCTGTTGAGCGTGGTCACCTTCCTCCTCATGTGAGACTTGTAGGGACTAGCAGCTCCTCACTCCTAGATGTAGTCTGGCTTTAAAAGGATGGCTTTTTGCTTAAGGTATGACATGAGGTGTTGGCAGTCCCAGCTGGGTCTTTGGGGCAACCCACACCAAGACACCACCTTTTTCTTATTTTCTGTTTCCTGATCTGCCAAAAGGTCCCATGAGTACTTCTGCACCACCCAGCTGCTGTTGAGGTCTGACCCTCTTCTTTCTAAAAGCCTCTTGAGATCCTGGTGCAGAGCCCCAGTACTCTGTGATTTTGCATAGAGATGCAAGATCTGAAACTTGGCATCATCTTAGCTACAATTGTTCCACTCTGATAATTTAATTAATCAACACTGCAGCAGAGTGTTTGAAATAATGTGTGCATTCATTTGCATAATGGCTGTAATTGGTAAAGCTTCATAATTTAAGTGTAGCAGTTCCAGAGATGATCGCATGATAGACCATTTTACTGCAGCCAGCCAGCAGCACAAGTTTCAACCTCTGTTACTTGTTTTTCCATGGAAGCAGAAAGTGACAACTAGATTTATTGATTAGATTTACTGAGATTTATTTATTTTAAGGACAGAGATGACCGGGAGATTTTTGATAGCACTTGAACACCTGTATTTTCTACATGACTATGGTTTTGTGTCAAGATAAAAAGGCTGTAGTCATGTTTTAGAGCAGAATCTCCATTCCGAATGGAGCTGAATGCTTTTCCAAGTAATGGGATGTTTGGCTGTGGAGATGCCCAAACATAGACCCAAATCTGGTATTTTCACTGTCATGTCTAAGTGGAATCCCTAGTTTCAGAACCGCAGTCAGTAGGTACCCGAGCAATGTCTGCAAAGAAGATTAGCAACTGCCAATTAGTCCCTTGCTTTGGCACCATGTCACTGGGAATGGCCCCAGGGAGTGCTCCATAGCCTCCAGGGCACGTTGAACTTAGTCTTGGAGGAGAGGATATTATTTAAAATAAATACTCGCCTTGTAACAAACATGACTGAGGCATCAGTGGCCATGCCGTGGTTGTGGAAATATTAATCCTCAAGAGATGGGCTTAGGTAATCAATTGGCATCTTTTAACTATCTTACTATATTCATTACTTTGCAATTAGCAAGACAGTTATTGATTGTTAACCAAATGCCAGATGACTGTGAAAGGACATGTGCTGAAGAAAAAAACCAGTGCAGCAGAAATATATTCTCTGCTCTGCACACAAGTGAACCAATATAAAAGGGCCCTGTCTGCACTCTCAGGAGGACGCCTGCTGATAAACCTGAGTGCAGAATAGCTGTATCAGGATCAGATCTGTCATTACTTCATTAAAATTAAGTGACATTTGAAAACTAAGTTCCCAGGGAGCCCTGTGAATGGTTCAGGACAGAGGCCCACTCTTGGTTTGAAGAGTGCTTCCAAAGTCATTAGATACCCCTGTTTTAGCTTCCCTTTCCCAGGTTTGGGGGACCCAAAGTATGTCCCCAAGACAGATAATAAGAAGAAAAATGTGAACTGCTTTAGTTAATCTCTGTCTATATCACAAGCAGTTGGTGGGAACACTGCAAACCCCATTTTTGTGTGGAGCAGATGCAGTGATGCAGTGCTGAATGTGACACATTACAGCAGAGGCAGATGCAGCACTAGGAGAAAGCAGCCGAGTCCCTGGTGCAGGCTCAGCGTGCGACCAGGAACAGGGACCACCATGAGTAGTCCCATCATTTGACAATACCTTCCTGCTTTCATGGCCTGGCTCCAGAGTAAATCCCCATCAAGTCTTCGGTCAAGCTGGCCAGAGATCTCCCCATAATACTGAGTTTTAGTGAGATACAACCATTTGGTAACGTAATTTATTGATGTTTCCAGAGATTTTTTTCCTCAAGATTTCTGACTCACAGGAAGGCAGAGAGGAGAGGTGAGAGGACACACAGCCAGTTTTTTAAATAAATAAAAAGCTTCCCATGTCCTGAAGTTTGTCCTGTACAGGCTGTGAGCTAGCACGATCCTCCAAAGCTACCCCCGAGGAACCTGCCCAAGCACTGGGTGCAGGAAGGGAGGAGGAAACCTGCCTCCCTTTTCTTTCCCGGAGCAAGATGACATGATGCAGAGTTTCAGGCAGCTGCTGGCACTGACACATTGTTAGCACTCCAGGGAGAGGAGTCTGAAAGCAGCGCTGGGTTCTAGGACTTGCTTTACAGGTCAGCACCAGAAATAGGGAAAGGACCCCAGTAGTTAACAGCAGCTTGCAGGTGTCACCCTGGAGAACCACTAAGGTGTCCTCTGATTTTGGGAGTGGTTCCCTTCCTGTCAGCCAACCTGTCCGCTTACACAGCCCTTCACGACCAGGGGAGCATCCATGAAGGTGAGGGCTTGGGCCAGTGTAAAACTATAGAATCATAGAATCATAGAATGGTTAGGATTGGAAGGGACCTTAAAGATCATCTAGTTCCAACCCCCCCTGCCATCAGCAGGGACACCTTCCACTAGATCAGGTTGCTCAAAGCCCCATCCAACCTGGCCTTAAACACTTCCAGGGAGGGGGCATCCACAGCTTCTCTGGGCAACCTGTTCCAGTGTCTCACCACCCTCACAGTGAGGAACTTCTTCCTAATATCTGATCTAAACCTCCCCTCTTTCAGCTTAAACCCATTTCCCCTTGTTCTGTCACTAACTGCCCTTATGAAAAGTCCCTCCCCAGCTTTCTTGTAGGTCCCTTCAGGTATTGGAAGGCCACTATAAGATCTCCCTGGAGCCTTCTCTTTTCCAGGCTGAACAGCCCCAACTCTCTCAGCCTGTCCTCATAGGAGAGGTGCTCCAGCCCTCAGATCGTCCTGGTGGCCCTTCTCTGGACTTGTGTCCAGACGAAGATGAATGTCTTGCCTGGTAGAGTCCGCTGGACGTGTGATGCCTGGCTGCTCCCGCCAGGCACAGGCTCGATTGCTGGCTGACCAGGTCTTTGCATTTTTGTCTCCTAAGGTACCGCGTTGTGGTCCCATACCCGCCGCAGAGCGAGGCCGAGATCGAACTGAAGGAAGGTGATATTGTGTTTGTGCACAAGAAGCGGGAGGACGGCTGGTACAAAGGGACGTTGCAGAGGAACGGCAGGACGGGCCTCTTCCCTGGGAGCTTTGTCGAGAGCTTCTGAGGATGGCTCGCCACTCTCTCAACTGAAGGAGCTTTCAGGGGAAACTGAATAGCACAAGAAGAGACAGCAAAGGGAAACTGGACTGATAACCACTGCCATTTTTATTTCCAAAGACTCTCCCCAGGCCCTTCAGTCTACAGCTCTGGAGACGCAGTGCCCCACTGTGCTCCTGAGACCGCGTGTGGTGCATACAGTGGTATGTTGAAGTAGTGCCTTCCACCTGGAATCACAGACTGAAAGGACACCCATCTGGACTGTACGTAACCTAATCTCCAGCTGTTAACCCTTTGTGTAAATTATAGAGAAGATATCTTTAAAAAAAATTTAAGAGGGAAGTTGTTATATTGCTGTAACTTATTTGTCAGAGCTGCAGTGTTCTTATTACTGGCCTATGCAAGATGGATTTGAGAGTTCAAGGAGGTGTGCTAAGAAGCTCTTAAACTGAGATTTCATTTTTCCCAAGGGAAAAGAGGGAGGGGAGGGTGGAGAAAACCCCAGCTAAAGATCGGTACATCGTCATGCAAGAGAGAATGAGGTGTCCAAAACATTAATGTCATGCTTTCTATATACCTCAAAGATATGCTGCGCAAGTTTGTCAGTGAGTGTGTTAGTGCTCAGAGTCCCATACCATCCTGTGTCCCGGTGCTACCGCCGGGGAGGTCCTGGAGGATGTATGGCTCCACCATTAAACTGTGGTTATTTGAGCAGAATCCCTTTTGCCTGTCTTCTTCCCTTATTATACGCAGCATGGATTTTTGTCCTTCAGTATCACTTTCCATTGATTTTTTGTATGACGTACCTTTTTACTGTAAGAATTGCTCTACTTTATATATATTCCTACTAGATCAGACATTTCCTCTTTTTCATACATCTGGTGCTATTTTTTTTAATTGTTAAAGATTTGATTTGGTTAAATAGAGAGGCTGCAACAAGATTTGCATTCAACATATGATATTAGAAACGTACCTGAAGACTGAGATCAGACTGCTTGTTTGTGCTTAGAGGAAAAGAGAAAAAGCCGCTTGGTCATCGATAAGTATACCTGGGGAGCGTGCCTGTGCAACACGCACACGCTCGCTCTCTCCCACTCTATTTAGAGTGGCTGAAGACCCATGCTGAAGCACAACATTCTGTCTGGGGAGTGATAATTACTCCAGAATTGGAAGTAATTACCAGAGGAGTTGTTTTAATTGACTTTTTCATGGCAATAAGAAGAACACTGCAGGTTCTAGCACGCACAGGGACCGTGGAGTTTTCCTCTGTCGTTGCATCACGGAGATGAGAGCTGATCTGCGACGGCTGTAATTAGCATTATCGAAATGTGATTTCTTACTGTAGAAATGTACAGTTCTGGAGACTGTTCGATTTCTTAACATGGTCAAGCTACAATACAAACCATATCAGGCAATATAAGCTTCCATCTACCAGGGACTTAAAGGTGCAATAAATGTAAAGCAAGTTTAGCCAGTTACTTGTATGAAGCAGAATGAGAAAAAATTCAATAATGCAATTGTGAGAGTATTTAAAAAGACATTGGCTCTTGAGGAATGAAATGTGATGAAAGGATTTTCATAGCTGTATCCGTACCTTGCCTTTGCCAGTGGCTGGCTGTTTGCCAAAGCCCACATGTGGTGGTCATTTAAAAGCATGTCGGAGGCACTGTAACCTGGAGATGATCTTATTAAAAGGAAGAGGCCCAGTGGGTGAACATCATTACTGCATTACCAGTATTTCATATGTGAAGGTGTAAGTTTTGTTTTCATTCAAACCGTGTATAGTAGTACTTATCAAAACCCATGTAAGTGAGCGTTCCTATTTAAGTTCAGCTCCGTGACTTTGTTCTCTGTAAAATAAGTTTCTTCTTGCTGTCACATGTAACAAACCGATTCCAGAAACACAGTCCATGGCCAAGAATAGCACCTTCAAACAAGGAGGCATCATTTTCAGGGTGTTTCTTTTTATGCTTAACGTTGCTGCATTTGTTCGTATTCCAGATTGTAATGAGTCAGCCACTAAAAGTTTAGTTACTGTTGAGAGGAAATTGCCTTTTTATAACCAATAAGAGACTGAAGAAATGTCTTCTGGAAAGACTTGCTTGAGACTAGAGCCATATCTGTCCACTTACTTGGTCCAGATCAGAACTGGTATCACTGCACCTCCAACAGTAAACTGCACAGTTAGCGAGTCAACAACGCCAAAATGCATTATCGATTCCAATAAAAATTCTGGGCTAGATCTGTCAGAGACGAGGAGATTTTTTCTGACAACTTACAGTGGTTAAAGCTCTCTTAAAATTCTGTTCCGGGGGTGTATTTACTACACTCAAAAAAATGAAACAGGATGACGGCTTGCTTGCTGCCTATTGTGTTTAGCCAGATCTAAAATGGTTCCAGATTTCCACCTTTTCATGCGTAACTCTAACAGGACAAAAGTTGGTACGTGAGGAGATCAAGGAAAACATGCAGATGTCATCTCATGAAATCAGTTCTTTAAAACGTATTTTGCAGGGAGGATGACCTTTTCTTTTAATGGACGACAACCCTTCCAGTCCTACGTCCTGCAAGGGAAAATATCTGGGGGTGAGGGGTGTTTCTCTATTGATAACAGCCATTTCTGGCCCCTGTTTATTGCTTATCATCACAGTTTGGGTTCCTGAGTAATCTTCTTGGACAAATCGCTTCCATGCCAGGAGCACAAGTGCAGAACTTAATACAGCTCAGTGATATGAAAACGTGACCCAGTGCCATTTGGAAAGTCCTGGACTGAGAGAGGTTCAACTCGTACTGTGGTCTAAATTTTACCTGTCATACCAGGGAAAGGGGAAGGAGGGGGCATCTGCATCTCCTACAACAGGAGGGGGAAAAGAAAATACTCCTTCTGGCGACCTCAGTTTGTAAAATGCCAGGTTTGCTCTTCTAGAAATGGGTTCAAGTAATTGAACAATTCCTTTGAACTTTGCACAGCTCAGAAAATGTTTTTGTTATACATGGATGTTAACGTGATTTCAGAAATGTTGGCGGATACGAGTACAAATTAACTACAATGACTGTGTTTCTGATTCTTTAAATAAAATAAACATTAAGGCAACTTGACTGAGGTTTCTCTGTTAGATGGCAAAGTGAACTAACAGTGTAAGTGGCTCTGAGGTTCACAAGGAACACAGGGACGAGTCCTCTGCAAATCCTGCTCTTTTTGAGCTGACCCAACATCTCCTTTGCTTTCAGGAGCAGTTGCCACATAAGTAAAGGCCAGTTAAAGGTAAGAGATGCCTTAGCAAAAGTTAGAATCTCTTTCTGGATCTTCTTTTGGTGGTTCTGTGATTCTTCAGAATCTTGAGAAGTTAACACTTAGCTTACTTATAGAGAAAAGGTGTGTAGGTCCAGAGAAAGAGAGCGGGGACAGGCTGGGAAGAAGGACTAAGGTGGCAAGGGCAAGGCTGTGGCAGGGAGGCTGGGAGGGGACACGGCAGAAGAAGTGTTTGCAAGGAAAACAGCAGCCTGCTCGTGGGCTTCAGGGGTGCTCTGAGGTCACCTGGTGGGTTGAGCAGGTTTGTGGGAAGAGGAAGACCCTCCTCCTCCTGCCCCAGGTGGGCATGGGCATGGTGCCAGCAGGGTTCACGTGTCCCCCCAGGCTACATACAGCCAAGGAACCAGGAGAGAGGGAAGGAGCAGGTTGTACCCTGGGCATCCAAACACCTCCTGAGCCCAGGTGAGGGACATAAGCCCATTTTTGCATGTGGCCTGAGCTTCCTGATCAGCAGCACAGTGCAAAGCGTCTGGAGGGGGAGCATGCACTGGGTCTGGATGTGTTTGCCTTGATTTAGCTGGGAGATGCCTTTGAGGAAGAGGTACCTGCAGGTGGCGATTCATTGCCCCAGTCAGGAGTGCGTAGGGCAGGAAGAAGCCACGTTCAGCTGGCTCACCAGGGCATCTTTGTCACAGGTTTGTGCCAGGCAGCCACCCCTCCAGTGAGGTGACACAAGTCTCTCTTTGCCTCAGCTGGATCCTGAGTCAAAACTCTGAAACGTGGGTAAGAATTTGAGCGCAGGCAGGCAACACCTCTCCCTCTGCTCAGCCTCGCTGGCTGCCCTGCCTGACAAGCGACGTGGTGCAAAATGCCGTACAGAGGAGCCTGACCGCTATTTCCAAGCTGTTCTGCACCCTCAGTCCCCTCTGTGCTTTGCCGGGTGCTACTCCCCTGGCATCTCTCCTGTCCCCACTGCCATCACACGCCGCACACCTCACCCAGCCTTCATGCCACACATCGCCCTTTGCTCCTGCTGCAGCACCTGATAGGAACCCCAGTCATGTTTCAAAAGAAAAATAATCATCATAAAATTGTTGCATGGTTTGACTATTCCTAAACATTCGTGGAGAGCAGAACCACCTGGACAACATCTGCAGGGCTTTCCTGTGGCCAAAAGCTCTTCCTGACATTAGCAGCTCCTTATAACATGGTGAACCTGGCAGCTACACGGCTTAGCTAGTCATTGCCAAGTGCAGTAAATGAGCTGTACTAGCAGGGAAGCCAAGAGGTGATACAGTCTGGAGAAGGCCCTGTCCTCGTGTCCCAGCCTTTCATGTAGCAAAAATAACTTTCCAAGCAGTCACAGATGTATTTCCAATCACTGGGGTGCGGCTGCCTCCCCTCCCTTCGGAAAACAACTCGATTTTTCTCAGCCGCCGAGCAGCACCACTTGCCCCACGCAGCCACAGAGGGGCCAGGAGCCAGGCCACCAAGGGGCTTGTACCAGGGGGGTCCTCTTGCCCCTCAACATTCCCAGCAACACACTGTAGCAGACAGCCTGCGTGTCCCCTCTGTGTTTACAGGTACAGCTCAGCTGCAGGTGAGCCCATACCCATTTGGCTCTCTTTGGTACTCCCACCACCTGGAGACCCCCACAGCCCCAAGGAAAGACATACAGCATCCCACCGACTGGGCAAGGGAGTGACTGAAAGGTGTTTCCAACACAAATAGCTCTTTTGCACCAGCCGAGACACGACGTGGCGTTTTTGCAAAGGCAAAAGAAACAGTCCTGTGTGTGGGATTAGGAGCTTTGCAACCTCCCGTGTGCCCACATATGTCTGTGTGCAGAAAAACTCACAAGCAAGGAGGGCAGCCGGGGAGCGGGGCCACCCCAGTGGTACCTGCTCACTTCTCTCAGACAGGGCATTGGAAAGGGGGGCTGGCTTTTTAGTTAAGGGTGGGTGTCCTCAGGGAAATGCCATGCCCAGGGAAACCCCGGGCTCGGTCAGTGCCATCAGCACTGTGCAGCTGGGGAAGGTGCCGGCTGCGGCCCAGAAAAAAGATGGGGGTGAGCGATGGGGAAGCTGCCTTCAGCAGTGAGGTTGGTGTCACCCATGGGCTCCCTGTGAGGAGCACAGTAGTGATGGGGCAGAGGAAAAACGGGCCATTAAGACAGGAGGGAAGGGAGGAGTGCCCTTAACTTACTGTCAGAGAAGGAAAACATACATTTGCATTTCACATTTGCACAAGAGATTGGTAAAGCTGATGTGAGTCATGTCAGTATATGCCATCACTGAGCAGGCTCCAGGAGTGCAGTTTTGGGGTGTGTACAGCAGCAGTGGAGGGCTGTCCCATCAGCAGGAGGGCATATCTCCTGCCATCCCACCCAGGGGACTACAGGGACAGGGCAGTGCATGTCCACCTACTGAGTGGGCACATGCCATACCAGCCTCAAGGAAACCCTCTGGAGCTCTGGCTCCAGCACCACCTCTGCATCAGGTTGGGAGTTGAAGCCCAACACGTCCCCACTACTGTTCCCAACCCAGGCGTGATGAGTCATCACTGCTGCCTCTGCGAAGCACTCAGGGCTGACTCTCATGTCTGATCCTGGAGCGCGGCTGAAGCCTTACAGAGATGAGCCAGAGGCTCCCAAGGTAATAGGATCCAACAGGGAAACACCAGTGAAACACCTTAAAGGAATTAAGGGGTGTTCCTCTAAGAAGGTGACACAGCTGACAGCCCAGCTGGAGTGCCTCTACACCAATGCACACAGCATGGGCAACAAACAAAAGGAGCTGGAAGTCACTGTGCTGCTAGAAAGCTACAGCCTGGTTGCCATTACTGAAACTCGGTGGGACGAATCCCATGACTGGAGTGCAGCTATTGATGGGTACAGGCTGTTCAGAAGAGACAGGCAAGGAAGGAGGGGTAGAGGCATTGCCCTCTACGTCAAGAAATGGATAGAGTGTGAAGAACTGTCTCTGAAGAATAGCCACAAGCAGGTTGAAAGTTTAAGGGTAAGAACTGGAGACCGAGGCAACAAAGAGAACCTTTATGGTTGGTGTTTGCTACAGGCTGCCCGATCAAGGGGAACCTATTGACAAAGCCTTCTTACTCCAGCTACAGGAGGCATCACGCTCACAGGCTCTCATCCCACCGGGGGACTTCAACCACCCCAACATCTGCTGGAAAAATACCATGGTGAGCTGTAGGCAATCCAGGAGACTCCTGGTGTGCATGGACGATAACTTCTTAAACCGGGTGACAGGCAGCCCTACCAGAGGGGGAGTGGTACTGAACCTGATGTTCACCAATGCAAGTGAGCTGATCAGTGATGTCAAGATAGGAGGCAGCCTGGGCTGCCGTGATCATGTACTGGTGAACTGAGGGATGTGGGTCAGGTGAAGAGTAAAGTCAAGACTGTTAATTTTAGGAAAGCAAACTTCCAGCTGTTCAAAGAGTCAAAAGGACCCCCTGGGAAACTGCCATCAGAGACAAGGGAGCAGAACAGAGCTGGCAGATCTTTAAGGATGCTTTCCGTAAAGAGCAAGAACTCTAAATCCCCAGGTGCAAGATATCAGGCAAGAAAGGTAAGAGATCAACATGGCTGAATCAAGACCTACTGGTCAAGCTAAAGGGCAAGAAGGAAACACACAGCCAGTGGAAACAGAGACAGGTACCCAGGGAAGAATATGGGGATGCTGCCCAGTTGTGTAGGGATGGGGTCAGGAAGGCCAAGGTGCAGCTGGAGCTAAACTTAGCAAGGGATGCAAAGAATAAGAAGGGCTTCTACAGGTATGTTGGCCAGAAAAAAAAGGTTAAGGAAAGAGTACCCCCCCCCGATGACCAAGACTCGCAAACTAGTAACAACAGGATGAGGAGACGGCTGAGGTACTCAACAACTTTTTTGCCTGTCTTCTCTGGAAACACCTCCTCCCACATCTCAAGAGTGGATGGACCACTAGTCAGGGACTATGAGAGCAAAGTTCCCCCCACTGTAAGAGAAGATCAAGTTTGTGATCACTTGAGGAACCTGAATATACATACATCTATGGGATCTGACGAGATGCATCCCGGAGTCCTGAGGTAATTGACTGATGTAGTTGCCAAGACATTCTCCATGACATTTGAAAAGTCATGGCAGTCAGACAAGTCCTCGGTGACTGGAAAAAGGGAAACATTGCACCCATTTTCAAAAAAGGTAGAAAGGGGGACCCTGGAAACTACTGACCTGTCAGCCTCACCTCTATGCCTAGGAAGATCATGGAACAGATCCTCCTGGAAGCTATGTTAAGGCACATGGAGGACAGGGAGGTGATTCAAGACAGCCAGCATGGCTTCACCAAGAGCAAGTCCTACCTGACCAACTTAGTGGCCTTCTGTGATGGAGTGACTACATCAATGGACAAGGGAGGAGCTATGGGTATCATCTTTCTGGACTTCTGTAGGGCCTTTGACATGGTCCTCCACACCATCCTTCTCTCTAGATTGGAGAGACATTGATATGATGGGTGGACTGTTCAGTGGATGAGGAATTGGTTGGATGGTCACAGCCATAGGGTAGTGGTCAATGGCTTAATGTCCATATGGAGATTGGTGATGAGTGGTGTCCCTCAGGGGTCCATATTGGGATCAGTACTCTTTAGTATCTTCATCAATCACACAGACAGTGCGATTGAGTGCACCCTCAGCAAGTTTGCTGATGACACCAAGCTGAGCGGTGCAGTTGACATGCCTGAGGGATGGGATACCATCCAGAGGGACCTCAACAAACTCAAGAGGTGGGTCCATGTGAACCTCATGAGGTTCAACAAGGCCAAGCACAAGGTCCTGCACCCGGGTCAAGGCATCCCCTGGTGCCAATACAGGCTGGGGGATGAAGGCATTGAGAGCAAGCTGAGGAGGACTTGGGGGTACTGGTGGATGAAAAGCTGGACGTGAGCTGGTGATGTGTCCCCACAGCCCAGAATGCCAATGGTATCCTGGGCTGCATAAAAAGAAGTGTGGCCAGGAGGTTGAGGTGATTCTGCCCCTCTACTGTGCTCTGGTTAGACCTCACCTGGATTACTGCGTCCAGTTCTGGAGTACAGGAAAGACATGGACCTGTTGGAGTGGGTCCAGAGGAGGGCCACAAAAATGATCAGAGGGATGGAACACCTCTCCTATGAGGACAGGCTGAGAGAGTTGGGTTCTTCAGCCTGGAGAAGAGAAGGCTCTGGAGAGCTCTTATTGCAGCCTTTCGATACTTGAAGGAGACCTATAAGAAAGATGGCAACAGGCTTTTTAGCAGGGCCTTTAACGATAGGACAAGGGGTGATGGTTTTAAACGAAAAGAGGGGAGATTTAGACTAGGTATAGGGAAGAAATTTTTTACAATGAGGATGGTAAAACACTGGCACAGGTTGCCCAGAGAGGTGGTAGAAGCCCCATCCCTTGAAACACTCAAGGTCAGTCTGAACGGGGCTCTGAGCAACCTGATCTAGTTGATGTTCATGCTCACTGCAGGGGGGGTTGGACCAGGTGACCTTGAAAGGTCCCTTCCAACCCAAACCATTCTAGGATTCTATGATTCTGTGATTCTGTGCTGCACAGCCAAGGGGTCTGTGAGCTGTCCCCCACACCTTTTCATTCTCCCCAGCAACAGCAGAAAGGCATTAATTTGCTCTTCCTCATGGGTATGCCACATTTACCCTCCAGCTGCCCACTGGAGAATAAGCCTAGCAGAGAGGGGGGCAATTTGTTAAGATTTTCCCCTTCCTCTCCCAGATAATTGCCTGGGATCTGCATTAATGGAAACATAAATTGACTGCCATGCTGCTAAATGACAATCAGGTTTTGTTTGACAGAGCTGGGAAGCATCTTATCCAGAACATTGGCACAGAACAGTCTAAATGCAAATTACAAAATGTTTGGGGGTAAGGAGGCTGTTTGTCTTCTGATGAGGTTATAGGATAATGTAGAGAGGGGCAAGAATTGCCTTTCAGTTCCTAAAGGCTATCAAAATGCGTGACGGTTAAACTGTGGGGCCACTGTGTACATACTATTTTAATGAACCAGACTGAGTTTTTTGGTGCGGGTTTCCTTTTAACAAATCACTTTTTTAAAAGAAGATGTAGCGCAGCAGCATTTCAGCTGTACTTCAGGCTCCCGGGTTAGTGTGGAAAATGACAGAGCAGCCACCATTTTAATCCTGTTATGTCTATTGCTTCCAGCTTGTTCTCCTCAGATGAAACACATTGCGGTGGCTCGAAGAGGCAGAACAACATTTGCTGCGCTCCTGGCCTATTTCTCTCGTTAGATTAGCAGGTTTAGACATGACAGCACTGCCCAGGTATCTCCAACACTCTTACACAGGAACAGTTACAGAACACCTCTGAAAAATGAAATACAACCATCAGCTTCCTAAGAGGCCACCACGTGCTGGGAGCTATGTCTCTAGCTGGGTGTCCCAGGTGGAATGTGCGGCAGCTTTTGTGCCAGTTGGTTGGTTGGTTGTAAAAAAAGTTCCTGCAGAAGTCAAAGCCTTCAAACCTGCTCGGCGCATCGCTCCGGTACCTTACACCATGCTATGGTGCCATGGTCTGGGGTGAGCGCTGGCGGGTGCCTCCAACGTGGTGGGTACCGGGGCACCGCGCCGTGCAGCCAGTGTGCCGAGGCTGGTGTCAGCAGTGGCTGGTCATGTGGGCATGAGGTCTGCACTGGCATTTGTACCATCTGGCATTTTCCACAGGGAAGGCAATAGTTTTCTTTAGTTTTGTCCTGGAAGGAAGAGATGTCTGCAGCAGCTCAAGGGATTTAACAACTCAAAGCTTTCAGTAACTTGCAGAATTGGTCTCACTGAAATTTTTCCACTGAAAGTTTGTAATCTAATCTTCTTGGAGCTTGATTTAGGCTTCTGCATTTGTCCATAAATTAAGGAACAGATTTGAGGTTACTCCAACAGTTTTGCTCATACGGGAGGCAGAGGAAGGAAAGGATTAATGTGTTATTTTTATTTTCCATTCTAGATATGTCTCATGCAGAAAAATGTGTATGAATCTCTACAAGGCAGGAAAAAAGCAATAGATCTGTAACAGTGACACAAGTTGTGCATATATAAGTTGTTTGGCCCTCAGATCATTTGGTGTAGAATAGCCAAATAACTCACAGAGATCTACGATTAAAAGGAAATTTGAAACGAAGTGAATACACCAGGGGCGGCTGTGGTAATCTGGACTTTTAAGAAGGGAAACCAAAGAGTGATGATTGTAGCCCCATCTAGGAGGGCTCTGCCCCCTGTGCAGGAGGCAGCCAGGATTTTATTTTCATCCACCAGCTCTGCTCCTGTGACTGAGACCTTTAGGGACCAGCCAGGGCATCTCTTGAAAGGGACTCCTCACACTATGAGAGAAGAACAACTAAGGACATTTTGCACATTTGGCCAAATGGTGAATGCTTGTTAAACTTATCGTCATTAGAAAATAGAGCAGGTGATTTCCAAAAGGCCTTGATGACATGACTGCTAAACTGCAGCTCTTGTGAGGAGGTGAGCTGAGGAAAGCCAGCGGTTACTGCTTCTGCCAGCAGCGAGCTGCACCCATCAGTGCAGGTGGCTGCACAAGTTGAATACAATGAAAGGATCTTGCCTTCACTAGTGTGATATATATATATATATATGCACACACATACATTTATGTATACACACATCTAGTCATACATATCACCATCACTACTTTAGTACCAGCCCGTGAAAGAGCCAGGCATTCTTGCTGAGCTCCTATGGTGCTGCAGCGCTGCATGACATTTTGATGGATGGTCCAGGACTACCTGTGGTCGTAAGAGAGGGGGTTGCGTTGCAGGAGTTTCAGCTGTAAATCAACACCCGGAACTTGAAGAAAGCCACCCTGAGGTCTGAGCTGCGAATGACTCCCTTGTCTGAAGGACATGGCCTTTCTGGCAGCTTCTGGATTTACTCTGATAACTCACACAAGTCTGGAGATGCACCAATAGGATTCATTTAAGAAATGATTCACTGCCTAAATTTTCTATTAATGTCAGAGTATTCTGGAACAGGCACTTGAAAAGGAAAATGAAGCAAAAAATGAAGTCCTCCTTCCTCAACTATCCAGTCCTCATAGAAGTGTCCTTCATCAAAGAGAGCTGCATTCATTCAGATTTAAAGGCAGAAAAATGTATTCTTGAGCACTTCCCATGGTTTAATATGAAGAGCCTCTTCAATAATGGACCTTCATCCATTTGCCCTGAGCAGAGGACTGTAAAGTGCTCTGGAAACACATATCAAATTAAGCCTATATTTTGCCTAAGACAATATGTTAAAAGCACTGCTTCACTTTAAATAAATATTCATTAGCTGAGAGGGAGAGAGAGCACGAGAACATGAGAGAGGGTGACTGGGGTGGGGAGGATCAGATCACCAGTCACTGCTTCGATAGGCATTTGGTTATTTATATGAAGCAGAGAGAGACAGTAAGTGCCTGAGGCACCTTCCAGTCCTGCCATTTCCCATCCCAGGTGTTGGCCACTGGGTTGGGAGTGAGGCCAGCAGCTCAGGAGGTTGTCCCAAGGACGTGAAGAATCTCATCACTACCTCAATATGGGCTGGTGACTGAAGCAATGACACCTTAGACAGTGCTGGATGTTCAAGCGGCTGGTGGGGCAGCATCTCCCACCACCCCTGCAGCACTGGCAAGCAGTGCCTGAGGTTCAGCATGAGCAGGAAGGGCTGGAGCAGCCCCTAGTGCTTCAGTTCAGCTCCAGGAGTGCTCGGATGCCAATCATCTATCAATAACATGGATTTTCCCTCCTTCCCCCTCCCTGTGTCCCTCCCACCAGTGGTGGGGTGCAATACGGGTCAGGGTTTTAGACCCCCTGGGTGGTACTGGATCAGATGCCCGCTGACAGCCATGAGCCCACAGGCAACTGGCAGGAAGGGCTCAGGTCTTGCTGGAGACCTACAGATACTGAACCAGTTGATGCCTGGTGGGGCTCAGTCCAAAATTAGGACAGCTAAATGTAAGTGTCCAAGCTCCTCCCAGGCCATGGGGTGGGGTGCAGGTGAGGGCAACCCCTGGGGTGGCTGTAGCTTGAGGAGAAGCCAGCCAGGTCACCCCATTTACTCACCAACTTCTTCATGTAGATGCAGAGCAACTTCTACCATGCAGAAAAGGCTGCTCTTTTCATAGAATCATAGAATGGCATAGATTGGAAGGGACATTAAAGATCATCTAGTTCCAACCCCCTTCCATAAGTAGGGACACCTTCCACTAGACCAGGTTGCTCAAAGCCTCATCCAGCCTGGCCTTGAACACTTCCAGGGAGGGGGCATCCACAACTTTCTTGGGCAACCTGTTCCAGTGTCTGACCACCCTCACAGTGAAGAATTTCTTCCCAATATCTAATCTAAACCTACCCTCTTCCAGTTTGAACCCACTACCCCTCGTCCTATCACTACCTGCCCTTGTGAAAAGTCCCTCCCCAGTTTTCTTGTAGGCCCCTTCAGGTACTGGAAGCCCGATATAAGAGCTCCCCGGAGCCTTCTCTTCTCCAGACTGAACAGCCCCAACTCTCTCAGCCTGTCCTCACAGGAGAGGTGCTCCAGCCCTCGGATCATCCTTGTGGCCTCCTCTGGACTTGTTCTAACTGGTCCGTGTCTTTCTTGTGTTGAGGGCTCCAGAAATGGGCACAATTTTCAGCAGCGGGCAAAGCAAATTGCACTCTGGAAACTCCTGAGTGCATCATCCTGCTGATTTCAGTGCCAGTGAGGCTCACAGCGGTGCAGGTTTGTCCCGCAGACCTGGCTGCCCATGGCCAGCGACGCTCGGCATTGCATCCCCTCTGCTTGGCACAGCCCTGTCAGGATGCAAGGATGCAATCTTGGTGGGTGACCAGGGGACGAGGGAGCTGCTGGGCCGCCCTCGCTGAGGCACGGCTGCAGCTCAGAGAGGGACACCCACCCAGTACCTCATTAGTCATAAACCACACTTGCTAAATGGTTACAAAGTGATTTATTTTGTCATTAGCCTTATCTTGCTTTTTAAAGCTGGCTTAGTTTCCAAACTATATTAGTTTTTGCACTTTCATTAATCTCCTCGACTTGAGAGACTAAATTAACCTTTTTTGAGGACAGATGAATTTTCTTTCTTTGACTTTTTCATTGTCAAACAAATTCAGGGGATTTTTTTCTCCCTTTTTTTTTTTTTTACTAAAATAGTGGAAGTGTATGTATGCACATCCCTGTAATCTGAGCATCAGGGAATTTTTCTTCCTAAACTCTCTGCTAATTTTTGTACTGAAGCCTTCCTACCACATCCCAAATGTTAATAAAATTGGAAATGAGCTGCACTGAGAATGCAAGCGTGAGAGAGACAGGAAAAAAAAATGATGAGGGACTGTCCTTCATATCAATAAAATCTGCCGCATTTCTCCAGGCGGTGTGTGAAATATAGTGGGCACATAATCCGCCCGACAATGAAAGGCTGCCACATGACTCCCCAGCACCTGGGGAGCTATCATTTTCAATTAGGAAAAAAAGCCTCTGGCATGTGACAGTGACAGCAGAAGAACTGAACACAGTTAAGGCAAAATTTAGCTTTATTACGGCTCTATGTAGATTAGAGTTTTTCTTTGTTTTCGCACCACATCCCTCTGTCATCGAATGGGAGGGAATGTGGCAGCGAGGGCTTTTCTAATGGCTCAAGCACAACTGAAACTGCATTGAGGAGACCTTAAAATAATGTTTTTAAGAGGAGTGCAGCACAAATGATCTTTGTAGCAAATCTAAAACTACCATCCTCACTGAGCAAAGTGCTGTAATTTCAACATTAATCTGTTTCTGGGGTGCTGGATAGCAATGTCAGTAATCATCTGTGGATGTAAAAACTGTCTGTTTCCTATTTAGATGGTTTTCAGGCTTGATTTTAGCCCCTTTAAGCCATTGCCTTTCCTTGGGCTAAACTGTGATAACAGGAATATAAAAATCCACCCATGGTGCCTGCTCCTTTCTCTCTACTGATGACATGAAGCACTCATATGATGCAGTAGTGAAGTGAAGAAAGGCACAGTGCCAGGCCTGTCTCTGACTTAATAAAATTACAGTAAATTCAATATATTACTCTGAATACATCTCTTTAAAGTCTTACTTAAATCTCTATCATATCCTAATAAGTGTAACTCAGTTTTTACCTCAGGTTTTCTGAAGTTAATCTGCTACAATATTGACTTGTGTTTATTAAAGTATTTCTTACATTTTTAACCAAACACATTTTGCAACCTAGTTCTGGATAGGTTGGGGGTTTTTTTTAATTGTGTCAAATTTATTTCTTCTCCTCCTTCTTTTTTCCTTTTCTCAAATGTTTACGAAGTGTTTTCAACCCAGGGAGAGAGATAAGAATTCAGATCAGCCCTCCATCACTGCCATGTCCAGCCTTGGTACCACCCAGATGCTGCTGAGGCCATCCCACACTTTTGTCCCTCCATGGGTCTGCTCAGGGCTGGGCAGGAGCTGATGCACACAGAGGGACGTGGGTCGGCTGCAGGGATGGTGGGGGCTATTCCAGCATCCAGAGGATGATCAGAGGGAGCACAGCTCAGCCCAAAGGCAATGGAGCTGTCACAGCCAATGCGCCAGCTACCACAGGACCATGAGCTCATATGGCAAAGCTGGAAGAAGGAAAAAGCCAATGGTGCAGAAGCAGGACACACCAGAATCCTCCAACAGATGAAGAATAACCATGGGTTTATGCAATGATGCAGGCCTTTGGTGGGGCTGTGAGTCTGGCTGGTGGAGGGGCATCCTCTGCACTGCTCTGCTACCAGCATTTTGCCTCCTGCAGTCTGCAACAAAGGCTAACATCATCTGCATCCAGAGCTTTTATCCCTCCTCTCCTGCATAACCAGAGAACCAAACCAGTGCTGTGGTGGGTCTCCAGGAGCATTTCTACTTTCCCTCTCACTGCAGCATCTTGGGGCTGAGGTCCTTTGCAAACAAAACTCAGACCCAGCAATGCATGCAACCACCTTTGAGTCACCACAGCTTGGTGGTTATTTCATCTCCTTTCACTGTGGCTGCTCTCGGCCACACTGTTCTTGGCTAGCAGCACCAAGTCCTTCCTAAACTTCAAGACAGCCCCATCCAGCAAGAGAAAGGATGCAGCAAAGCTGTGAGACAGTGGGAAGAGGAAGGAAAAGAGAAGCAAACAGCAGAGCAGAGTAAAAATCCCAGGGAGGACAAGTGGAAATAGGTGACCCCAATGGTATGTGGTGGGAGTCCCACATCCCTCCCTTTGGACTGCCATCAATACGGCTGCCTGACCACACTGGCAGCAAAATCTGCCCAGCACTAACACCCTGGGGAGCGGAGGTGTAATGCAGATGTTCACTGCTCAGCTCTTCTCCCTTCCAGGAAAGCTCCAAATCAACCCCAGCCCATTTATGTCCTCCATCCCGTGTGGCCTCTTGAAGCTAAATATCTATTCTCCATCCCTGTTACGCCATGGGACCTGTGCAGCCATACACAGAATCACAAAATCACAGAATCATTAAGGTTGGAAAAGACCTCCAAGATCATCCAGTCCAACTGTCAGCTCATCACCACCACGCCCATATCCCTGAGCTTTACTTCTACACATTTCTTGAACACCTCCAGGGATGGTGACTCCACCACTTCCCCGGGCAGCCTGTTCTAATGTCTGACCACTCTTTCAGAGAGGAAATTTTTCCTAATATCCAACCTGAACCTCCCCTGGCACAACTTGAGGCCATTTCCTCTCATCCTATTGCTGGTTACCCAGCAGAAGAGACCAACCCCCACCTTGTTACAACCTCTTTCTGGTAGTTGTAGAGAGCGATAAGGTCTCCCCTCAGCCTCCTCTTCTCCAGACTAAACAATCCCAGCTCCCTCAGCTGCTCCTCATAAAACTTGTTCTCCAGACCTACAGACACAAAGCAGACAAGCATGTCCATCAGCAACAAGTGCAAAAGAGCTCCTCGCTGCTAGTATATTTACCCAGCCTTTGTGAAAATATGAGTGCAGAATAACACTAAATGAGCTGTCTTCCTGCTCTAATCTGCCATTTGGGAAATTATCATACTTTGTGCATGCAGCAAGACGTTCTTTACCTCTGAAGTAAAGAGCCTCAGCACAGATGTGTATGCACAGACTCACCCATGTTATTGCCCACAGCCCTGGCACTCATTGCCTACTTGATTTTTGCACAAGCCTAAAGTGAGTCCTAGTCCTAAAACAGTAATTACCATGCCTATCCTGTGTCTTTCAAAATGACAAAATCTGAGTATTTGATAGCTGCTCATATTAGGCCCAGAAAGGTTATTTTCCAGGACTCCTGGAAATACAGGGAAATACTGTCCTTGTTCCAGAGCTGAACATGGACAGGCAGAGATCCCAGGGCCTGTGCAGATGCCAGGGAAGAGCAGTGAAGCAGGTTCAAGCCCCAAGTTCAGGACCGTTGGGTCTCCCCTCTCTCCCCAGAGTACAGCTCCTTCCAATTTTACATTTTAAACACACGGTCTTCCTGATAAGTGTCCCTGACCAGATTGCTGCCATGCCACCAAATAAATACACTGTCATACTGCCAGTACGTAACCTCAAACACCAGTGAAAGGCTAAAAGCTCTCTCTGATACCAACAGCTCCAGTAGAGTTGTCTCCCCATTGTATTAGGCTTTCAGGCTTGGTCAGGAAGGGCTGGACATCCCCACACTCCTCATGGGTCTGTCAGGGCTAATCTAGCTTTGAACACCAGTGACACACTCATGGGCCCAGCCTGAATGACCACCGAGCCCCTCGCAGCTGAGCTGGTTGTGCCGTGCTCATCTACAGGAGCACAAGGTGTGACCTCACACTCTTGGCTGTGAGACAAGGCACCCCACTGACTTGTCACTGCTCCATTTCTTCAGAGTGCAGAGCATCTAGTCAGGAGCACATGTCCTGGCAGATATCCGAGTGGATATCAAGCTGATGTCTTCTTATTAGTCTTTATAGAAAATAGCATGCTGCATTTGGAGTCAATATGGAGCTGGGAGGTGTTACAATCACAAGTGAGGACAGAGAAATAATACAACAGGACATGAAAAATTTACAAATCCTGCACAGACAAAGACCTGTGAAGTTTAACCCAGAAAAGGTGCAAGCCAATGTACCTGGGGAAAGTAATCAAACTCACAGATACTTCATGAAGGTGGCACTCAGAAAGCAAGGGCTAAAATAAGCCTGCAAGCAAGAGATGGAGAATGGGTGTGTTCATGTGTGAGTGTGAGACAGCAAACAGGAGCCTGGAAGAGCGCAGCTTTCCTCAATGGGAATTACACAGCACTAAAAGCACAGGGACATATTGCAGTTTTAAGGTCATTGAGATCTGTATTTGGTTTCTACACAGTTGATGCTGTGATAGCATTATCTGGGGGGGAAAGGATGCAAAACTCCCTCCCTGTCCCTGGGCAAGAGCCTCAGCCTTGCTAAGAGCCACAGGACCCAGTGGCTGCCCCCAGACTCAGGCCCCGGACAGGGGGCTATGGGCAGCTCCATCACAGCCAAGAGCCCCTGGGAAGGTGCCCCCAGCACTGCAGAGGTTTCTCACTCCTGTTGCCTTCCTTTGGGTGCTGTGGCACACAGTCCCATGCTGCAGAGGTGACAGACTGTGCAAAAGTGTACAAAAAAGTGGTGATTTGGTAAATCAAAGGGCAAACCCTCCCAAGCACTGCTCAACAAGCTCTAATAGTTAAATCTTCTGCAAAAGTATGGCAAGTGTTACTTGTTGTCCATGTTACATTTGCACTACACAAGCCAAAAGCTTGCAGCTAACCAGCTTTGCCCCCACGCTGCATTTCCAGGGAAGAGTCGCATCCCTCCGGGGTAAATCGTAGGGCTTCCCACCCGTTGCCAGCCACTCGCTGGCAGGCTGCAGGCACTAAGGCAAGGGGATCAGACCCTCATGACCTACAGATGAAGTCACGGAGAGGGACAGAAAGAAAAAGCAAGCTGGTGCTGGGCATCAGCCCTGAATGGGAACCAGCAGACGAGGAGACAGAGTTGGAGATTATTTTTCCTCTTTGCCAAAAAGGCCAACTTTCAGCCCCTAATTATTTGAAAATTAGCTTCAAGACAGTAGACTCTCCCCTGCTACCACCAGCTGAGCAAATAGGGCATTTACCTGAATGGCAAAGAGCTAGTGACAGTCCTCACCCTCTTCCTGAGTGAAGACTAAACCTCCCTCATCAAGCTCTGAGGATGATCCTCCAGCCGCGAAGCAAGGCTGAGGCTCAGCCATCTTCCTGCCCACCACTTGGTATGAGCAGTGTCCCTTGCTGCCTAGCCCGACTGTTAGGACTGCTATTCAGATGCCGTCCATCCCAGAGCATCATTAGGACACCTGAAGCATGAGCACAGGAACCCAGAACAAATCCTCTCTGGCAGCTTGAAGGATGAACCTCCCATGGCAGATGAGTGTTGAGACCACACTGACCCACTCATGCCTGAGAACAAAATGTTTCATTGTGCCCAGAGGAGCAATTTGTGCAGAATGAAATGAAATTACATGTTTTATTTCATTGGATTTTGTTCAGAATGGAGAAGAAAAGGCTTTCTCTTCAGGGACCTGTAGGAAACTGTCATTTAGGAGCCAGGACTCAAGTATTCCCTTTGCCTCTGACAGAAAAAATACTCCTCCTGCCACTGCTGACTTTCAGCTGGTGAGGGAATATTTTATTCCATCTCTGCCATTTGCTGCAACAGGACTGCTCCCATCTTGTTCCCTCCCTTAAGAAGACTAGACATCATCCCCTCCAGCCCTACAAGAAGTCATGTCAGAAATCCAAGAAGGGATTTCTTTCTTCTAAAAAGGGAGTTTTCTGTTGTCTTACCTGGCCATATCTGCACCATTAATCTCTACTTTGAACTACTTCCAAACCCCTCCTGAGACAGGGCTACAGAGCATCGCATTCGGAAGTGGCAAGCAGGAGCCAATGTGCCTGCCAGCTCCGGTGTCAACGCACCAGGGCAGGGACATCAGCTGTGCAGTTTTTACTTTGAAGGATGTTTTGGGGATGTAAACCACTGAGTTTATTACCAAAGAGCATTCCTTCAGACTTAGGTAATGCACATTTTCAGCTTTAAGGCTGAGAACCTTCACTAGAAGATTTAGTGTGCAAGCAGCTAACCTGAAAGAGGAAAGATATGCTGTTATGTCTAGAACTGAAAGAAAATAAAATGTGCACAGGGAGAAAATACACTGTTAAACTGGTCTAAATCAGAAGACAAGACAGAAAAATCCCAAGAGTTTTTTTTTTTTCAACCTCTAAGCTTTAAAACACTATGAAACTCCCCACGTTGGGAAAGT
>NW_010330795.1:40582-40880 GCF_000700745.2 Antrostomus carolinensis
CCTCCACCCAGGCCATTCCCCCCCCAGCAGCTCTGCTTTCCGACCCCAGGTTATTTATGCTGAAGACCTCTTCCTCACCAGCCGGCCTTCCACATATCATGCTGCTGAATCCTCCCTCCAACTGCACTCTCACGGGCTTCAAACTGCCTGAGTAAAATCCTGACGATCCTTTAATTTTGGCTTTATAAAGTGGGGCTTTCACAGGTTTCCTTTGCCTGGGGATTTGTTTTTATGCTTAAACATAATTTTTGTCTCCCAGCAGTACACAGCTCCAGGAGCTGCAGCCTCTCCAGGATGG
>NW_010330796.1:0-10181 GCF_000700745.2 Antrostomus carolinensis
TTTAATAATTAGAGTAAAAATCAAATAATAATAATAATAGCAATGATAACAAATATATATATATGATTGACGCAGAGTACATTTTTTCACTATCCGCTGATAACTATCCAAGAAGAGCAAAAAGGAACCTGAAACCAAAATAACAATCCCAGAAAAGCGAGCCCGAGCGATTCCCAAGAGAATCCCCCCCACTTCTGGTCAATCCCAGTTAATGTACTAAACATGATGTAATGTCATATGGAATATCTGATTGGCACATCCAACTGTCAGTTCCGGGTTTCACTGACTCCTACACTTTTCTTCTCCACTCCCCCCTTCCAGTCCTCTCTTCTTGGAAACTGCCCAAGCCCAGTGCCCTTGTAGTTACCAGCATTGTTCTCATAACAATCCTCACTGAAACCAAAGCACAGGGCTTTCTAGCTACTGAAAAGAAAATTAACTCTCTCCTAGCAAAAACCAGAGCAGTATGTCACTTATTCTTTCTTTGCTTCAAGACTATAATTTATGATGCCTGTCTGCAATTCTTTGCTCTGCTCTGTCTGGAAGAAGTCTCCAAAGTAAATAATAATGATAATACTATTTTGTCATTAGGAAATGATAACAATGTTTTCAGCTGCTGTTTCTGTGCTTTGGTTGATGGAGAGACTTCCAGTTGCGAGGCTGCACAGGTGCACTTACAACTCTGTGATGACCATCTACAATACTTTAGGGAAGACAAGATTATAGAGAGATAACTCATGTTTCCTAAATACATTGTGTGAACTCAAGGGATAGCCATGGTGAAACTAGTTACACCTGCCTGGCGAGTGAGACACTTATTTTTCAGTGAATTGCTTTCAGAGCCTTATTATTTGAAGTTCATGAAGCATCAAAGCAGCCTCTTTTTTGGTGTATATTTTGAAGCAGTGCAAATGGCTACTTTATAACACATCTAACACATGCCATGTTGTCCTGGTTTTGCTAGGATAGAGTTAATTTTCTTCTCAGTAGTTAGAATAGCTGTGTTTTGGTTTTGGATTTATTAAGCCAAAAGTCTAAATTATACCCTATGAACTTAACGGAAAGGATTTAGTATGCTGTTAAAAACATGATTTCTTGCTAGTACTAAGTGTTGCAAGATAACCAGTCCCTATGAATGGACTAAGCTTAACTGTTGAACTTTACCTCATATGGGGAAATTTCCCCATATCTGAAGAAACCTAGAGCTTGACGTGACTTGGGTCATGAGTAGAACATGAGTAGAGTTCACTTCACTAACTCTTATCACTTTGATTCTTGTTTTGTCCATTTCTAGTTACAGCATTGCAAAATGTTTTAAGGCCAGCTAGGCAGGCAGTGAAGGGCTTTGGGTGAGGTAAAAATGGTATTTGAAATAGAGGTGCAATTGTATTTCCTTAAGATAGATTGCAGGAGCAAAAGAAACAAGTTCATTTTCTAGACCATTATAAAATAGGCAATTTTACAGTGAACTGAATTTTTTCGATGTAGGTGAGAGGGAAGTGACAGATGAATGTAGAGGATAAACGAACAAGTTTTTCATATGCATGTGTTGGTTTCTTTTTCAGAAAATAAAATAACTAGTCCATATATATATTTAGGAAATGAGCTAAGAATGTACAGTAAACTATCAATATTAAAATCAGCTGCTGGCACTTTACTGAGGTATAATGCTGAGATGGGTAGTGGATTTGTGTTTCAGATGCTATGATCTGTTTTGTAAATAATAGATCTGCTGTTTTGTTCAGTGTTGCTTATGCATCTTCTTTGTAATGTACAGTCAACAGACATTTTTTATTAGTTGGGATAATCCCATTTTCCATTTCATTAGTGTTTAGTGTGTGAAACATTCCCCATGAATCAAAGGCTTTTCTAAGCATGGTAGAGATAGTAAAAGGGGTTATGAGAATTTGTAGAATGAATGCATAGCCCAGACAGCTTTGTAGCAGCTGAGGACCAATTTTACTTAGAGAGGCTACCTGTTACATTTATAAGCACATGAAAAGTACAAAGAAAAAAATCTCTAAGTAAAGACTAAGTACCCAGAGAGATGTTAGTCAAATTACTGTACCTTATAACTCTTCTAGATATGGCACTGTGAGAGCCTTTGCTGTTGTGTTCTGCAGTTAGGTTAATAAGGCAGAAAGTAAACAAACATAAGACAAAGTGGATTTTTGGATGTTCTTTATTTCTAGACTGCAGACATTTCAAATGAAGATTATGACATTTTCATTAAGTATATTAAGAAAGCGTTCATTTGATATGAAGTTGGTTTTCTTAACATTTGAGCTCAGTTTTAACAAGTTTTAATTTTTCAGGCCAGTGGACAAATTAAACCACTGATAAAACATCGTATTTTTTGACAAAATTAATAATTTTTGAAAATTTTGATGGCAATCCTGTGTTTCTCCTGGTTAAATGCAGTTTTACTTGTACAAAAACTCTAAGTAAAAAGAAATGGGAATGTTTTGATGTCTAAATGTGGATTTTATTTTTTTTTTTAATTTGTCCATTTTACTCCATTTTTTTTGGCTGAAGCAACTGGGTGGATTTGACCCTCTCACTCCTTTTTTTTTTAAAAAAAAAAAAAAGAAAAAAAAGAGCACCTGACTGTGTACTTTCTAGTGCAGGAAACATTTGACATTTTGAAAATACCATCCAAATCTTGTTTCAAATCCACCTTGGCAAATTTCTTTATTACTCAAATGTTTATTTTTCTGGTTGTATCCATAAGTCTGAAGTGAGTACACCTGGCATACATGTAAGCCCACTAAGAGCTAACAAGAAACCCTGAATTTTCAATCATGAAGTGGCTGTTGTAAATGCCAAAATTTTCTGAATGCTGTAGCACGAAGCAGCTACCCATTGATGTGGATTAGCTTCTCGCTTGCTGGTTGTCTCACAGCCTGCTTGAGAACAGCTCTCACCTGAGGGATGGAAAGTGTAGACAGTGATGCTATTGCTGAGTTCTGGAAAAAGGGAGAAAAAAACCCCCTACACCTGGGTGATGTATGTGGAAATTCAGATTCTCAGTGTGTCTGTCAGGTCCCAGCTTTTACTACATAGATTTTATTTGGTAAATAGGATCTTTAAACCATTGTGGTCTCTGATAAACTCCTCCTTCACTCTATATTGCGTGCAGTTGTAAGAATACAAGCCTAGATAACTGCATTAACCTTTCCATCTTCTATGCTTTTATTTATCATCACTTTGTCTCCTGGCATCAGCACCAGGAGATATTTTTTGTATTGTCAGAAATGTTCTTTATACCAGAAAGGCTGAGTTGCATTCCCATTGCCATATGAGTGTACAGAGAAAGTAAACAGCATAGCAAAAATCTTTGTGTGAGAGAATTAAATAAGTAGCTGCTAGAATAATTATCTGTTAAAGGTGAAATGGGAGGTCAGCAGACCTCTTTGACATTGTGGAAGGAGTTAGAAGAAGCTGGAAGATGTGCTGGTGCTAAGCAGTACATGTAGAAAGACTGGCCTTTCCAGTGCAATTTTGAACTGTAGAAAAGATTAAACTTTATTGCTCAAGGGAATATTGGTGAAAAAGCTTACACAAAAAAATTACTGATGAGAAAAAAGAACAGGGACAGACTGGGAGAGCTAAATATACTTTGGCAGCTGAAGCATGCAAACATACAATAAGGCAAGCAAGAAGAGAGGTTGAAGTACTGCTGACTTTTGGACTTTTAACTATTCCATAATCAAGAGAAAAAGCAATATTTTAAAACGAGAGGGAATACAAATGCCTGATTTTGTCCATCAGCACTATAAGGTTGTATATATAAATGTATAATACAGAGGGAAAATGAAAGAGCAGTGGTGTACTCTGCTGATGAATGTTCAAAGTTCAAGGAAGCACAATAAGGAGCACCATCATTTGTGGTTACTCTGGCACTTTTTTGAAGTATACAGATGCCAACTTGAACTGTCCCAGCTATATTTCAGCCAGGGCAACATCTACATTCTCTGCATCTACCTTTTATTTGCAGTTTCTTCTGAAGAATTTTCCTTTTTTTTTCCTGTCTGAAAAAAACAGCCTTGAGATGTTGCAAGAGTGAAATGCATGTTGTGGCCTCTCAACCCTGAGGATCAGAGCATTTCAGATGTGGCTGAGATGACACGTACACATCCAGCAAAAAGATTCCAGCTGAGTGAACTCAGATGTAAAGTCTTGACTATAAAAGTAGCTGATGCTGAGTTGAACAGCTTTGACTCACTACAAGGAAAGGGAAATTCTGACCCTCTTCAAGTCAGTGGATAGTTCACTCTTTCTTTAGAGAGGTAAGAGCTTCTGGGTGTTTTCCTGTATCTTCTCTATGCTGTACCTTCAGGGCTGCAAGGTGGCATCAACAGAGTGATTTGTAAAAGCTCTGCTATATCACAGGAGATGGTTGTGGACTGTGTTCCTGTAAGTTATCTCTGAGCCAGGTCTGTGTGAGCCGGTGTGTCTGGGTGGTGCCACAGGCTCCCAGTGCACTGCAAAGGCACCTGCGAATTTAGTGTTCTTCCAGAGTAAATTAGCTCTGATGAATAGCATGGCTAATTAGCCTGGATTCAGCATAGTCCTAATGCAACACAGTTCTTGCTCTTTTTGTTTTGTTTTGGTGCTTATTCAGAGTTTGAGTGCTTATCCATGGTGCCAAATTACACCGTGTGGCCATGTCTACAAAGGAGAAGGTTCCCCACCGCCAGAAACCAGGAGCTGTGCTCGTTAAGTGTCTCTCTTCATTCCTCTGTGGTTTTATCAGTTGTCTTTCTCAGCACATGAACTTTCATCATTACTTATTCAGCAGAGCTTCTGTTGTTCATCTGACCTTGTCTGTGTTGGCTGAGGATGTGGATGTTCATTTAGCTGAATGAGCATTTGTTAGCTGTTACAGTACATTTAACTGCAAGAAACATTTTGAAGAATTCAGAGAAGCATGAATTAAATCTGTTCCTGGGTGATACAGCATGTGTTCTCAGATACACTTTTTTTTTTTTTTTTTTTTTTTAATATATCCTCTGATCTTGATAGCCTAACTTGCCTTTGGATATTAAGAAATTTATATCAATGGTTATGTACCTGACTACAGAGGAACTAACTCTATTTCACCAGGATAGATTAACAGTACTCTTAAGAAAGCTTTAAAAGTCTGTGCTACAGTAAACACTTCACTAGATATGGTATAACTTTTATCTAATGGGTATTAGGCTCAAGTTCTCCATGTTTCCCCAAGGTATTTTATAAATCTTACCAATAGCCATCTCCTTTGAAAAACTAACTTCAGAGATTTTCCTTTGTGGGTGGGGTGACTGTTAAAAATTTTCTGATGTTTAATGTGTCATTAAAAGTAATGATGCATGTGTCAAGACTACATCATCTTCAAAAGCAAGAAGAAAAATTGAAGAGGACAAAGAGAGTCCTTGGACTTGAGACTAGGACCAGGTCTTGAGTAGATGAGGGGGAGTGGTTGGTCTTCAGATCTCACCCTGACACATGCTGAACCTAGGCACTGCTTCTTGAGCATAGGAACTTGGAAGTGCTTGTGGGTCCCTTGGCTCTGACATAATATTTACTTTACAGGCTTATACCTTACCTATTCTTATAGCTAAAGAAGTTTGTGTGGTAGAGAGAAACAAATACAAAAATAATTATGGGACTTGTGATGATTTAATGAGATTTAGCAGTGCTGAAATTAGTTTTAGAATATAAGATTGTGAAACTTGGCTGGTTTTGAGGGCTTTTTGGTGAATTAATTTCACTAAACATGCCTAAAGATAATTAATAATACAATTCAGAAATGTGACATTTATGACAGTACTAGAAAGAAATCCTAAACACGTATTTGGTTACAAGACTGTGTGAGTTATCAGGTGATTACTTTTTAAACTTAATTGGAACAGTGGCTTAGTCTGGAAAAACTCATCACACAGGTGTTCACATTCTATATTCTTAAAAATTACATTTTGAATAGTGTCTTTAGCACTGTTGTAATGTCTTGTTTAAAACTCTTTTCCTTTGATAGATGCTTTGAATTTAACCACCTCAGTAAAAAGACCTGAAACATAAATTATTGGTCTTTCAACTATTTGAGTCTAGGGACCTTTCTTAAATACATTATACATTAATACCAGACTGAATTTTAAATACCTATGAATTTTGGATTGTTTATTCGTGCTTGTTTACTTTTTGAGAGTTTTTGAAAGACTTTTTGAAACTTTTGAGGATCCTTACTACTTTTCACAGCAGATGATTGTCAATTCTTGAATAAATATAGCAACAGCCACATGACATATGATACAGGCTGTAACTTCAAGGTATGCTACATCTTAAAGCTATCTAGTTTTCTCAGTGAAAGTACTTCTTCCCCTTTCCTTTTTGATCAGGGCCACACTCTTAACATCATCTGAAGCCAACCAGTTCTGGCTGCACATTTCAGCTTCGGAAATTACTTCATTTTAAACAAAAATTGTGTTTCTTGTCAAAAAGTCCCTGTCTTTTCTCAGTCATACAATAAAAGTTTTATTTTTTAAGAAAGCTTCACCACTGTAGTGCTAAAAAAGAAAATCCTTTTGAGTACCTTCTCTCCCAGAAGAATTGCAGAGGCAATTGCATGAATATTGGAGAAAAAATTGACACCTCTCTCTCCTGATTTCCCCTCCTTCTCTGCACAATCCTGTGGCTTGCAGCATATCTGACATCCTAGTGACATTGGTACAGGCACACAGGACCCAGCAGGGTAAGCAGAGTTACCTTCCCTTCTCTAGTGTCAACACAATAATAGGAGATATTAGTGATAATACAAACACTGTTGGATGCCAGGACTGGAAATCAAAGTGAGTCCAAAGGATGTATTTTGTTTGCATTGTTATCTTTATATAAATCTACATGTACCAAAAGATGTATAAAATCCAAAGCCAGTGCTTTTCAGGACAGGCAATGGATTACATGAGTCTTGGCTGTTGCTCTTTCTGTCATGTAAGGACCGTGGACAAACAGCAGCTATAAGAAACACTGAAAAAGAGGTCCTGGCTGGATATGGGGTTTTGGTTTTGTGTTTGCTCGTGTGAGTGTTTTTATAAATGAAGTCAGAAGTTCTTGCACCTGCAAACCATGAGTTAAGCAGCCTGCTTTTTTCTGAAGTCTTTCTGATTGCATGAGAGAGGAACCCAGATGGCAATTCTTAGTGCAATTATTTAGTTCTCACTACTTAGGTATCTGTTTCCCTCACAAATCCCTGGAAATTGTAGATTGTGCAATTAGTCTGTTTGAATCTTCCCCAGCTACACAACACAAAAAGCTGTCCTTCCGCTAATGAATCCACATTTTATTTGCCAAATGTGGGATCATATCTGTATTACAGTTAGTATGTTTACTTAGAAAGGAATACTTGTATTTATCCAGATATTTATTTTTTGTATACATACAAGAAAACAAACACTTTCTTTCATTTTTACTGTCTGTCTTTCTTTGATAGTGGAAGACACAGTTACAAATTTGAAATATTGGGGCTGCTTGTTCCTTTCTTAATCAAATCCTAATTGACAGTGATAGGGATAAAATATATGAAGAATTGTGTTTTTTTCAGGCTTTCTCAATTTCTCTGATGTTTCTGGAGTCTATTTTAGCATGAAAGTGCCCAGTTTCCTGAAAATACTCTTGGGATGTAGGAAGTCCTTGACTATTAGAACCTGGGGTAGAATATTTAAGCCCCTCAGTAAGGCTTACATGTGCATGAGGAATGTATATTAAAGAACTGTGAAAAATTCACACTTAAAGAGCCTGGCTGTGGAGGCAAATTCCCATTAGAAATTCCCTGGTCACAAACTGGGCTTGCTGGTGCTTCTTGTAGTGGTGGTGATGGGTGATCAGAGCACACATCTGGGAAATATGAAATGGGATCCATGTCCTCCTAGTCAGAAGATGTTCAAAATCATGTGTCCTATTTCTGTGAGGAACATCCTAAATGTCTTGGAAGAAGTGTTCTTGTTGCAGCTGGTTGCTATGAAGCAAAGAGTGTGAAGAAGAGATGACAATTTTCTCTCCCTAGGCCAGTGGAAGGCCGAAGGAAGTTTTGCCCGTCTCTTGTTTACATGTTGTACACAATGACGGGACAATGTAAAAGAGATGAGATTTGTAAGATGATCTGATAGACGTTGGACAAACATATGTACCTGAAAAATCTGGACAGATTTTGTCAAATCTTTGTCAAATCTGATGCAGAGAGACCAAATATCAAGCAAAGTAGGACCAAGTGTCCTGGTTATAACCCAATTGTGTTAAACATGTATGCAACATAAGGTAGGAGGAAGCACTTGGGGTCAGGAGAGATGGGGGTGGGTTAGTAGAACTGAAAGAAAATGTGATAGGCATAAAACATAGTTTTCCTTCTAGTTCATGCTATTTAGTTAGAAATTTTTTCTCCTAGACTTTTCTTTAAAAAGTTCTGGTAAATGTTTGTGGAGGTTCAGTTCTGAGGCTCTAGTTCAAGGTCCTGCTCTGACTGTGCAGTTCCATCTCCATGATGGAGGTTGTGTTGTGAGTGGCATCAAGGGAGAATAATGAGATGAAAACAGGAAGACAGAGGTGGGGGGAAAAAAAAGATAGCAGAGGGATCTGGGTGGGTTCATGGTCATGTAAGTGTGGAACTGAGATCTGAGAGGTCAGAGGTGGTGTGACTATTGTCTGAAGATTGTTCTAGTCACTGGCTGTTTGTTTGCTTCACTGGGCTGAAAATTTTTGTTATTTATAGTACTTAGTCACTGTGTAAAACAGATGTATCTTACTATCCTGAGAATCACTCAGGAATCAAAGACGTGCGTGTTTCTCATAAAATGTGGGGGTTATGTCAGGTCTTTGGAACTGAGGGGAAAAAATACTCAGTTTTTATTTTTGGAAAGTTAATCGCACATTATGGTGACAACAAAACTGCTCTGAGTAAAGCTGTATGAATAATTGGTTTTATCCCTTGACAGATGAACCAATCTTAAAAGAATATTCAGGTCAAACTTCTGTGTAGGTTTTTTTTGGTAAATCAAATATGTTTCATTTTCATGCTGTCCATTTTTAACCAAATATGGAAAAAATCCAGCTGGATCCAAAAGGATAAGTCGCTGAGGGAAGCTGATGACCTTTCACAGAACAGGGAGGAACAGAGACCTGACCTTCTTGGAAGGGCTCCTGTATCATCAAACATCATCAGAGTAGGGCTGTCTCTGTCACCTCAAGCATATGCTGTGTGATATGAATAAGGGCATTGCAGGGAGGAGTTAGAAAGCCTGATTGAGGCTCTTGGCTGTGGTCTGACCTGCTATTTTTTTATGTTCTTATCTCTGAGTTTGAATAGATAACAGTGCACTCACATCTTGTGTTACTTCATTATCCCTGACGGGCTTGTGAGCAAGTAACCTGTTCTAGTGAATGAAGCTTAGAGAGATGTCAAATATAAACAAGGAAGGAGTTTAGGGGAAGAATTTTTTCTGTTTTATGGTGTTTCTGACTTGCGGTGTTCCTGCTTGTTTTTTATTTCAGTTTTAATAAGATTTTAAGCATTTCTACAGGCATTTAAACTCCTAAATCTGTAGAACTGTGGTGGGCTGACCCTGGCTGGATGCCAGAGGCTCACCAAAGCCCACTCTATCACTCCACCTCCTCAACTGGACAGGGAAGAGAAAAATATAATGAAAGGCTCGTGGGTGGAGATAAGGACAGAGAGAGATCACTCACCAATTACTGGCATGGGCGAAACAGACTCGACTTAGGGGAAAAAATGAATTTTAACTTATTACAAATCAGATCAGAGGATAATGAGAAATAAAACTAAATTTTAAAACACCTCCCCCCACCCCTCCCTTCTTCCCGGGCTTAACTTCTCTCCGCATTTCCATCTACTCTCCCCCCAGGGGCACAGGGGGACAGGGAATGGGGGTTGGGGTCAGTTCATCACACGTTGTTTCTGCTACTCCTTCCTCCTCAGGGGGAGGACTGCTTCCCCTGCGCCAGCGTGGGGTCCCTCTCATGGGAGACAGTCCTCCAATAACTTCTCCAACATGAGTCCTTCCCATGAACGACAGTTCTTCACGAACTGCTCCATCATGGGTCCTTCCCATGGGGTGCAGTCCTTCAGGAACAGACTGCTCCAGCGCAGGTCCCCTGCAGAGTTACAAGTCCAGCCAGCAAACCTGCTCCAG
>NW_010330797.1:0-8991 GCF_000700745.2 Antrostomus carolinensis
TAAATTACCCCCGATATCGGATCGGGACATACTTAACCCAAATTGGAGAGAGGTAAGCAGGAGGCTAATTAAAAAGTTCTGTCATATTGAATTTCACTTTCAATAAGCTACTTTTAGCTTTCCACATTCTAGCAGAACAGGCACCGGAAAATATACTGGTTTTGAATATTTTTTAAATAAAAGGAAGAATCTATATAGATTATGTATCAATTTTTAAAATCATATTCCTACTTCACTGATGTATAACCACCAAAAAGAAATAAAAAATTGCAGGGAAATGACACCCCTCTGCTTCTGAGGTGGTGTAACAAAGAATGCTCCTTACTATCACTGGCCCTGACTTTGCCAAAGCACCTCTCTTGCACACTGTTATCATATATAATGTAGATGAGATTGGTAAGGCCAGAAATCTTAATTTATTTATTGTATAAGTGTAATGCCAGCCACCTCCTGTTTTCATTATACCAATCTAATGCCAGCCATTTCCTGTTTTCATTAGACCATTGTAATGCTAGACTCCTACTGTTCTCATTAGTGTAGGACTGTGTAATGACAACCACCTCATGTTTTCATTATAACAAAACTGTATGGTGCCAGCTGCTACTTATTTTACTTTACAGAATAACATTTGAATGTAGTCCATACTCTTTCCAAGATAGTATATACAGAGATGTCAAGTAACTTAGAAGTCTAAGGCCCCTAAGAAAACGTTGGGAAACACCCTTCCTGATTATTTTGTCACTGGAAGAATGGCAGAGAAGTTATATAGAGTATACAGAGAAGAGGTTAAAGACTGGAGTTAAACTGTTGTGGAATATGGTTAAATTCTAGCAACTTCCTTTCTGATCCATAACTTATCTGGGCTTCCAGAAGAAGAGTAAAACGTGGTCGTAGTAGTTCAAGGTCTGAATTAGACTTCTAAAAGAAATCCAAGTCAAATTCCTGTCTCCAGTACATATTGCCTTTGAAGACTGTAACTTATAAATTCTCAGTCTTATTACTCCAGCTGTGACTGGGCTGGAGATAATAAGATTTTCTCTGTCCAAAACATGAATTCTTTTGTTTTGTTGCATTTTTCTTTGCTTTTGTAATACCTTTGCAATGTAAAATATTTTACTACTTATTAGTAATGCTTAAAAAGAAGCTCTGACTCCATCTCTAGGGTCTTCAAATTCTGTTGGCCTGATATTTAATAGTACTAAGAACTGCCTGATGACACAAAAATCTTCCATTGAGAGAACTTAAAAATGTAACTTTGAAAGCTGGAAGGGTTCTGTTACTAAGGTGTAGTTGTGAAAATATTTTTATTAAAAAGTTTTTTAGTTTTTGCTGAAAAGTTTTCTTTTCAATGCTCAGATTTCTGCTGATATTGAACATTATAGATCTCAAAAAAACCCCCAAACAAACCAAACCCGAAACCAGTGTCATTGCTCTGTAAAGACTATGTAACTGCTATGTCGATGTCCTATAATATCATAAAAAAAATATATCTGATTTATCTAAGGGGACTGTGGCCTCAGGTCTATAACAAATGAATGAGCTGTGTTTTAGTCATGAGGTAAAGCCGCCACATCTACTGGTACACATACATCTGCTGTCTCTATTCGGAAGCCTTGCGATCTTGAAGTGCTTGCTATAAGGACCAGAAAAAGCACCACAGTGAAGGCCCTTGTTCTGTACCTGACCATAATTATTAGTTCTGCACAGAGACTTTGGTTTTAATTATTCATGTGATTCCAGCTTGTCATGTTTTATCTGTTGTATGTTTTAATGATTTATAGCTTCAGTGTAGCTTGGGAGGAGAGGAAAAAACTACCGGCAGGTGCTATGAAAATAGAATTTTACTGTTATTATAAATACTGGTTGTGGTGGATTGACCCTGGCTGGAGACCAGGTACCCACCAAGCTGCTCTGTCACTCCCCTCCTCAGCAGAACAGGGAGGGAAAACAATAAGACATAAAAAACCTTGTCAGTCAAGATAAAGACGGTTTAATAAAGCAAAACAAAGGCTGCATGCAGAAGCAAAGAAAAACAAAAGATTTTTTTCTCTACTTCCCTTCAGCAGGTGATGTCCAGCCACTTCCTGGGAAGCAGGGCTTTAGTACGTGTAGCAGTTGCTCTGGAAGACAAATGTCATAATAACAAATGCCTCCCCACTTCCTTTCTGTTAGCATTTATTGCCGAGCAGATGTCATATGGTAGGGAGTATCCCTTTGGTCAGTTTGGGTTGGCTGTCCTGGCTATATACCCCCCAATATCTTACCCACCTCTAGGCTGCTGGGTGAGGGAAGAGGTTGGAGAGACAGCCTTGGTGCTGTGCTAGCACTGCTCAGTAGTAACCAAAACACCCGTGTGTTATCAACACCTTTCTAGCTACTAATACAGAACACAGCACTCTGAGGGCTGCTGTGGGGGAAATTAACTCCATCTCAGCCAGATCCAATACAATTGGTACTTTATTAATTTATCTGGAAGAAAGCAGATCTTCAAAAGTATTTTTGTACCACTCTTACAGTCTTGATGGAAAAGTTTTGGTTTCAAGGAAAGGAATGTTCTTTGTCATTCTCAGATTGCTGTATTATTAACATCACTGAATGGATTAATTGACAGACGTGTATAAGTTTTGTTAAAATGATTAAAAGCTCTGCAAATCATAACCTGACAGTGTTCCCTGGGAAACAAAGACCTTTCCATCTGTTAGGGGACTCTGTAAGGAATATAATGAGTCAGCTTTAAAATGACAGCTGTCACCCTTAAGATTTGAGCCTTGAAGGAAGTGCAAAATTAAAATGAAATAAATATAAACTATGAATCAAAAAATAGCCTTAATTTGTTACTATTTTGATCACCTCACTGTGGGCAGGGTGTGATAGCTTTTAATTTGTCTGTGATCTCTAGCGTCTGGATTAGGTCCAAGTCAATAGGAATACAGTTATGTTTAGTGATGTTACAGTTTGATAAAGGACTATATGCCTGCATATATCTTTGCACATTTTCTGTCACAGTCTTTACAATGGATAAAATTTTATGAAGATAGTGACATGTGATAGCAGCATATTTGAAAATTACTTCTTCTGAGCTGTGGAAACCCAATAAAATGGAAACTGAGGGATGGAATTGAGGGAATTGTGCACTTTTGGTTCACCCGCAAAGATGGTACAACTGTATGCCTTTCCCCTTCAAAATTTAGAAGTTATTTTAGTAAAGGTAAGTGATTTGTGACTTCTTTGATTATACCATTGTTTCCCCTTTCTGATACATTAGCTGAACTAAGGCAGGTGGAGTCAAAACATTTTCTGTTGAAATAAAGTGCAAATTCTGCTATGCAAATGGACCATTAAAAACTGAATTAGATTAAGCAGTGGTGGTAAATCAGTAATTATACTGCTTTGGTTTTTTTTTTCTTTTTAAATAGCAAGATTCCAACACAAATAAAATCCAACAAGTCTGCAACACATGTTATAGATGGTAGTGCTAGTCACTGCTAGAAAAGAAATCCTAGGGCTGCTGATGTGCTTTACTGAATCTAATATACATTTTACCACTGCTCTGATGCAGTCTTTAAAGCTAAGGATAACAGAGTATACTAATTACAGTTCTTAATAACTTCCATTTTTTAATAATTGTTACATATTTGTGCATGTTATACCAAATAAAATCCTCAATCTAGCCTGGTGACTGTGATTTCTGTTCACAAAGGCATGCAGCAATAGGATGAGGGGTAATAGTTTTAAATTAGAAAAGGGTAGATTTAGGTTGGATATTAGGAAAAAGTTATTCAATATGAAGGTGGTAGATCATTGGAACAGGTTGCCCAGAGAGGTAGTGAAGGCCCCATCCCTGGAGATAGTCAAGGTCAGGTTTGATGGGGCCCTGAGCAACCTGTTCCAGTAAAGATGTCCCTGAGGAGTTGGACTAAATTACCTTTGAAGGTCTCTTTCAACCCAATACATTCTATGATTAATATATATGCTGCTGTTAAAAATGAGCATGCTTTTAGCTTCACCAATGTTGAAAAATTTCCAGATTATTTATAAAAAAAACCCCTCCCCACCCCCCAGAAAAAAAATAAAAATAAAAGAAAAATTAAAGAAATCCCCAGACTGAGCAAGCAGGTGGTTCTTCAAATACAATTCTAACTGAATTTTATTTGGTTGCAAAAATGCATTCTGTGCTAGCCAACACGTGCATTCAACAAGAATTAGTCTTTCTCCAGACCACCCTTCAGGGTTTGGAAATGTGGTCTAGCATTTTCTAGTATTCTTTACAAAGACTCAGGATGAAGGAAACAAAGGAAGTGAATGAGGAGAGCTGGCATCCACTTACAAGAAGCTATGGGATTCAAGATTTGGCAGCAGCAAAAGTGTTGTCATTGCCCATAGAAGCTTGAATTTCTTCCAGGCAGGAGGTGATGTGAACAGCACCTTAGACTAGAGGAATTACTGGTTATCAGCAGAGCTGTCTAAGGTTTACATTCTTAATCCCACTGTAAGTGTGGCAAATCTCCATGAAAGCTTTTTGAACAAGAATGCTTGACTCGGACATCTTCCAATTGTTCCTACTTCTCCTACTGTTGCAGAAGTATGGTGGTTCCCTGACATTTCACCTCTGTTAAAGGGATAAGAAGTAATAGGAAATGACAGTCTGTCCAAATCATCATATTCTTTTTCCTCCTCTATCTTGATTTCTGCCTCCAACCACAATATTTTTTGCAGTTGCATAGGTTTTTAAGTCTTAGCACTGCAGAGAAGATTATTAATAAGTGCTGGAAAATGAATCTTCCTAAAAAGGTGATTTATTTGGAAATTAAAGCACTGATTGTACTTACTAGCATTCTACAGGCTTTACCTGGGTTTCTAGATCTTTAATTCTTATCTCCTGTTTCAGTCCACTGGAACAGATGTATTTAGGAAAGAATGATGGTGTATTTACAATCATCAACAATATTACTCAACTGAGTTTTGGAGGAAAAATTGACCATGAACAAGGTTATATTTGCCATTTTTCCTGGGGTTTTTTGTTTTGTTTTGGGTTCTGGAGACTACTTTTCAAAGACTGTTACTTTTTCAGAAGTTAATTGTTCTTTTCCTTTTAAAGGATTGTTGTTTCTTACTTTGACATGTACAAAAATATTAAGTCAGCTAAACAAATCCACTTTCTATCCACACTGTGTCCTTAAATGAGTCAACTAAGCAGACTCTGCTAAAGCAGCACTGGAGTGCTGAGTGGCAGTGAGTTGGTGTATACCCGGGAGCTTAGTTCACTTACCCTGGTGCATGAAAGTGCAAAAGTAATTATGGAAGCATAACTACCAACCTCTGAAGTCCCTTCCAGAATAAGACAGCATGAAAGAACCCAGAGTCGGGACAGTGCCCTTATTCTGGCGCTTTCCACTACTACAGACTTTGAACTGAGGCAAAGCTTCAATGTTTTTAAGCACCTTATCTTGTGGTCAGTGATAAAGGCTTATTAACTGTTGCTAATCTCTCTTCTAAATCTCTTACAGCACAATAGTACCATAATATTATCAAAATAATTTCACATGTTTTCTCCTGTATTTACTCTATGCACTTGGTGTTTTACAAATCCTTTTAAAATGGTATAGAAGTGGCTTATATTCATTTTGTTCTCAATTTAGAATGAGACACAAGTGTATAGAAAACCATTCCTATAGCAAATATGATTTTAATCATAGAAACTCAAAGGATATTCAGAGTAAATAAAATTTCTCATCTGATCTAAGACAGTCCCTAAACATGTACTCATAATGAAATACATTGTTATGAACCATATTATAGTTAGAAGATATTAAATGCATTAGTTAGTTACCCAGAATATACATATCAGATTATTTTTTTCTCATAACTTCAGCAAAAAAAATCTAAAAGGAAATAATTTTCACTAAAGATTAAATAGTTGTATGTTTAATCATTGAGGAAACATCCTGATTTAGAACTGACTAGTTTACTAAATGTGATATTCCTTTTAACAGGATCTTCTACTAAACACACAATACCAAATAAAGAATTTGTTCATAAAAAGATAAGTGTTTTAATTGGAATTTTTTTTAAATTAACGTAATCTAGCAAATTTAATATGATTAAATTTTAAAACAAATAATTTTAAGATATAAATGGAAATCTTATCTACAAATGTTATGATTAATATTTCTTAAAAAAAAATATGGTATGAAGTTTGAAACATCTCTGAAGACAGGTGAGAAATCTGTTCTAAACTTTCTACATGAGATAAATTTGCAATGTAAAGTATTTTAAATGGACATACGAAAAGGAAGGAATGGTGACTAATGGAAGGAGCACTTGCAGAAATCATTATAGCATGTAGCATCATAAAAGAGGCCTGTTGCAAAATGGTTAAAAAAAATAGATGCATGGAACATTTTCCTAAAGACAATAATAACAGAAATAGATGAATGTCATTTTCTGATGGTCAGACAGATATGATGTTTCAATTTTAATCTTGATGCTAGCTCAGTAATCCTTTTTTTGTTACTTTCAAATCAAACCACTGAAAAGCGTCTGTATGCGATTGCCCCTAAAATGATGGAAAATTTATAGCTATTATAAAATGTAATTGCAAATTTGTTAAGGAGCATTTCTTCTTGCAAACATATTACAAATACGTTTTCTGTACTGCACAAGCAATCAACTGATTTCCAGATGCAACTTCAATGTTTGTTTTAACTTTGAAAAAGTTGAGGATAACTAACTGACTGACTGACCCTCTCATTCTCTGGTAGCAGTTCAGTAGGTGTACTTTAATAAGATTTCTATAGAGTTAGTGTTCAAGGCACTAAATACAATATGTTTTCAGAAATATAATATTAATTATTCTGTTTCTCAGTAGGTCAAAATCTAAATCTGTTGTCCAATAATTTCTGTTTCAAACCATGTCTGTACTCTTGCTTCTTACGGAGATAAATCGCAGAATGTTTGTGGACATTTTGAAGTCTTGCCCAAATAAAAGGTATTAACTCTAGCCCAAAGAACATAAAGGAAGGAATCATGTCAAAACAATACTTTCATTTTTAAAACTAAAAAAGAGCTCATGATTTTACCAGCATATATTTAGGAAAAAACAAAAATAAAAACTTAGAAAATATATATATTAAAAAGGAATTGATCTCCCAATCAGAGAAAAATGTTTCCCTAAAACTTGAACTACACATTTTTGTGAGCCAGGCATTATTGGGAACCATCAGCAAGAAATAAACCAAGAAGCTGTGCTCTCTTCCCTGAATCATAACATATGCATTATGGAATATACATTTCAGAAAGCTCCTAGATGGCTCATTGATCCCCTGGTCCATTTCGGCATGCACTACTGATAGTAAGGTGACCCTTCACATACCAGGCTATACATACAGCAGAGAGCTGTCCCTTCTTTCTCCTGGAGAAATTTCACTTTTAGGGAAACATTACTAACTAAACAAATAAGCTTTCAGCTGCTTTCATGTCTTAGACTCAATGAAGGATAAGGATAAGGTATTTATCCCATGAGTGAACACCCTGAAGCAGTTATATGTGGTTGGTTTAAAGGAGATCAAGAATCTCTGTTTGACAGACTGTCCACTTTCCAAATGAGAAATCAATGACTCTGTATTCTGCGTAAAGAAAAGCCAGGATGGTTTATGACTTGTTCTACATATACTGTGGATCCAGCCAAGCTCTGAATTACACACAATTGAAGGCAGAAAGACAGCAACATCCCATGTCCAATGAGGCCTTCAGCAGCATAAGGTACATTCTGGCAGGACTCTGCACAGACAATGGCTTGCTAGATTTTGGAATTCAGCCTGTAGAAAGACAAATATATGTAGCAGGAGAAAGGGAAGAAAACAATGGGAGTTTTTTGTGCCTATGATAGCCAGTTATTTAGATGCAGGCTGGTTTTGTTTCTGGCAAAGTGACTCGGAAAAAACATGCAATAAATAAAAGGTAATTCTGCCTGTAGGACTGGCACATCTCTTCATAGTACCTGTAGTATTCTGAACAAACTAAAATTCTATTTAGCTGTCAAAAGCAATGCCTATTTACTTAATCATTGGTATAAAACTCCAAACAAACAAACACACAAACAAAAAAACCCCAACAAACCACCACCCTCCCCCCCAAAAAAAAAAAAAAAAATCCAGTGTGGAAGCATTATAGTATTTGGTTAGTCATTGCTGCAATGTCACACGAGCACACAGAAAGGGTCAGATACTCTGATCATGAACCTCAAAGAGAACAAAACAAAACAAACAAAAAAAAAAAAAAAGCAAAAGAAGAGGTTAACAAAAGTGTTAAATTATAACAACAAAGGCAAACAATCAAACATAGAATTTAGTCATATTTTTCCTAGCATTTTGTCATGTTGTTTACAGCAACATGAATAAAATTTTTTAGTCCTATTACTTAGGCTCTTAAGAAAGACACATCTTAAAAGCCAAAAAAACCCAACCCTTTACATTCTTTAGATTTTTTTCTCCACTTGTATACTCAAGCAGTGTTTTGATCTTTCATGTCGGGATGTCAGTCTTTGAGAACTTATATTCTCATTTATAATACTTTTGGTGAACTCACACCAGTGTACTAAACCAAACTACACTTCATTCAGCTCCATGTTTCTATGAGCAAAAACCAGATTGTAGGGATTCAGCACATCAGCTGCTTAAAAGATAAACCTACCCAGCTTGATGAAAACTCTTCACCACCTTCCTGTTGAGAGAAAACGGTTACATATTTCTAATAAACGAAGCAGGAATTGTCATTTTTTTGGCAAACTGATAACTAGCTGTAACAGCCGCATTGCCACAAGTTGTTTTTCCAAAGTAATTACCATCAGGCTCCCTGTGGTATGCAGTGTTTAACACATTTCTTCTGTGTTAATGAATGCAAAAGCAGGCAACACCACTATTAGTAATTGCTTTTTATTCGTAGTCCTCATTTTCCAGATAGGTCACATTAAACACAGCCATTAAACAAGAG
>NW_010330797.1:9016-14074 GCF_000700745.2 Antrostomus carolinensis
GCTTTTGTTTGTGGGTTTGTTTTTTTGTGTGTGTCATTCACCAGTCATTGGTGCAACTTTGAGCCATATGGGGAGACAGGGGCTGATAAATGCAAATGCCAACCTGTATCACAATTGGGCCAGAGAAGTCAAAACCTTAATCAGGTTTCATTCAATTACACTGCAAATCAACAAATCTTGATAGCCAAAACTCCCATTTGAATTAATGCAATAATAATCACCGCCTGATGTCAAAAGAAAGTAATTAAACAATAGTGAGTGGGCATGAATTATGCTAGGCTTCAGACTCCTTGATCTCAGCAATTTCCCTTCCATTGGACAGTAAGCAGCTTGAAAGTTTGTTTGAATGACGTACCCTGCTCCACTATGAGCAATGTTTGGCTTCTAAGGGTAACTCAGACTGGAAAGCTTATATTCTCAAGTGGCAAATCACAGTTCAGGAGAATCTCTTTCCTGATAAATATGTGAAAAAAAACCAAAAAACAAAAAAATCCAACCAAACCAAACAAACCAAACCAGAAAAAAAGGTCAGATTTTGAGTTCTGATTTGATTGGCCAAATCTTTAAAGAACTCCCAGTTGCTGGTTTTCTTTAATAAAAGAAGTTATAGAATGCCTTAATTGCTATTCATAGTGTACAGTACAATTTTATTAGTTACTTAACTTGCCTCCCTTAACTCAGACATTCTCTTTATAATCATGTAGCAGATATTTTCTTTCAGTCTTATAAAGCGCGTACGTAAGAAATAACTTATAAACTTGATTTTTCATTGCTACCTCTTTTCCAGTGGAGATAGTAGAGATACCATGGAGAAAAAATACTTTTTAAATTATTTTGTGTGCAATACTTCCTTGATACACAATCACATTTTGACGGAATCAAAAAACCTCACATTGTGTAAGCTCTGCTGGTTTATTGGTTCATTATGTATCTATTCTAAATTGTGAAATAGATTTTTTAAATTGGGATATCCTTGTTGGAAGCAGTATGTCAGAGATCTACACACAAGGTAGTTGTCAGCCAAATTAAATAAAAGCAAGATTTCCTAAATTCTTCTATGAAGCTGTGAGTCATGAATTCTGAATTACCTCAGAGTGGTAAATAAATAATCACTACTAAATACAGATAATGTGTTAAACAGCTAAAGCTAGTAAATCACTAGTGACAGAGAGCCTTAAGGTAAATTCCTCTTACAGTGGCACAGCCCTTTCTCAGGATGTTGTGGTTTTATGTCTTTAGAAACATACAATGCATTGTACAACTGGTTACTCAGTGTTAAAATCATTTATAAAATACACAAATCTCCATTACTTGACTGCATTTACATACTGGCTTAGATTTTGCTGAATAATGGATTTCACTGGCAGAGCTAAAGACTTGGTGCACAGACACTGAAGTGATGGGCACCACAGAAATACGTATAAAAGACTGATTAAACAATAAGAAATCCTGTCCACTATGGAATTTCAAGCTATCAAGCTATCAAGCAAAACCAATCTCAGGTCTCCTGGCCAAAAAAATAAAATAAAATCATATAACACAGACAACACCACATTTTAGATACATAAATTGTCCAAAACATGGAGAGTAGCTTGCTAAAACATGTACAAGATTCCATTTTTACATGTAATTGTAGACTTTTTTAACAAGAGGAGCTAAAAGCAAACTGTCAGAATGGTTGTCTCAAAGACAATTCACCAGCTAAAAGCACCGTTTAACAGTAATCCCAACATCTAAACAGGCTGTTGGGTCAAATTTCTTTCTTGAACTCATAAAAAAACTGTGGCTTTGTGAGATTTGAGATTGCCAACCTCATTCATATATGTTTGTATAGTATAAATAAAGTTTAATAAACCACATTAATAAACACCATTTTTAAGCAATGCACCATAGTAGTATTTCCAACAGAGTATCTGAAGTATATAAGGGAAAAATCCTGAACTAAATATTTTCTTCTGCTTCTTCTTCATGTGCTGTGCAAGTTCATTTTGAAAGTGGATTGTTTTTTAACTTTCATCTGAAGGCAATTTTGAATTTTTCAAATGCAATTAAGAATATCTATAGAAAAAAAATAGAAACTATATTTCAAGTTATTCTGCACTTTTCAGAACAAATGAAAAACAAACTAAAAGCAACCCCCCAAATAAACAATGTGCATCTAGAGCTGCAGTAAGCAATTGCACGTTCTAAAGAATCAAATAAAATATTGCCTATGCCACATTGGCACTGACATTTTTTTAAGCTCTATAAATTTATATAGCAAAATTTTTAAAATGGTGGCATCTCTTTAGAAGTCAATCAAATATCCTACATTGAACAGGCTGGCTGCATGTGTTTGGAAAACAAACAAACAAACAACAACAAAAAACACAAATAAAAAAAAAAAATACAAGGAGGTTCCAGATGTTGGTTTGAGTGTAATTTTTGCTATTAAACCTGGGTTTGCAATAGAAGCTTCTACAAGGACTTGCACATAACCATGACTGATGGATGTATTTGTAGACCATTCAGTTAGCTCCATCAGCTCACTCAAACACATTTTGAACAGATTATGTACTGCAGTACTTCGTAGACCATACATTAAACAAGAGACTTTGCTCTGAGGCGCTGCTTCCCACTATCCATGGGGAAAAGGAAGCAGGAAAAAACAAAACTCATAGAGTTCGACAGCTACTGAGGCAACACTTGCCATTTACAATATAAGCCCAAATATTTTTGCAACACAACTATATATTAATTTAATAAAATACACAATATAGCTCTTATACACTCAACAATTTGGCTCATATGCACTGAATCTGCAATAAATCAATAAAAATATGTCATTTGATGTAAACACACTGAATCTTCTTACATTTGCACATTTAAATGATAATGTGATTTTTGTGGATGTCTAAGACATTTTCACTTTCCTGAGCTATTTTAGTGTCCACAATGAATAAAAAAGTGTTAATAATGTTAATTTCTTTTGTGTATTACCCTTAAGGGTAACTTTTTTTTTTTTTTTTCAAACTTTATTTTACTTCAGTCTTTTTAAAACTTACCACTAACTATTTATAGTTTTGTTGGACACTAAAATGCTAAATAGATTTTTTTTTTCTTTTTTATCAAGTGACTTAGCTTATGTGTGCGCAGGACAAGATGGACTATTTTGTTTTACATTTAACCTTAATATGGTATGAAGTGTTTTACTAATGATCAGGATATGTTTTGTTGAATACTGATCTGGAATGGGTTTTTTTGTTTTCTTGTTTTGTTTTGTTTGTTTTTTTCCTATTTGTGGCAAATAACTTTGTACATAAATGTTTACCACAAATGAATGTTAATGTTTGGTGTCACTTGGACTACTACAAGATCTCTTTTTAGGACTTTCAGTAGAAGCCTGTGGTGACTGCTGGAAATCCACCACAGATCAGAATAATTCAACCCTGTTTTTCTTGGGGTTTATACGTAAACAGTAAAGTCAGCATCAGCTATTGAGGACAGTCTTAAAGTATCAGATGTATTTCCATTCCACCTTTCTCATACTTTCTTATCAGATTGTCAAAATGGCACCGCCTTTCCTTCTTTCATTTTGTTCTTAGTGTATTTGACTCTGTCCTAATGAAAGTTTGGTCAAAATGAAACCAGTGTTATCTGTCAAAAAGAAAGAGCAGTGAAAAGAACATACTTGTGGGCACTTCAGATGTTCACTAAAAGCCTTAAAGCAGCATTGGTCTTCCTTCATTCCTGTAAATCTGTAACAAGCAGGGGATTATTTAGTTATTTACTTTTAATCAGCAGAAGAGGAACGTAACTGCCAGCCTGTCCTTATTTTCCCCCTCACTTTCTGATGGCCACAGGGTCGCTTCCTCGACAGTCCTGCAAGAGCTTGTCTATTTCTCTCACAACCTCCTCAGCATCCACCGACTCCCTGCCTAGATCCCGGGCTGAACGGTCTAACTGCTCCAGAACAGAGTCCATCTCACTTGAGTCTCGGCTGACTCGGGAATGCACATCTGCAAAGGCCCTAGCCATCTGATCTGATGCAATGAAGGGAGAGTCTTTTGACTGTTTACTAGGCGATAGATACTGACTGTCAGTTGACAAGTACTGGCTGCTTGGTTCAGCCAAGGCTCCTGATTTCACTTCACAACCATCCAGTGGTCCTTTTGTTGAGGTGCAAGGCTCAATGCATGTCTTGGTTGGGCTGCTCGATGCTGAGGGAACCTCCTGAAGCAGAGGACTCAGGGCACGTTTGGCTTTTAAGTAAGGTTTAACATTGGCAATGAGAATAGTGTGCTCTCTCTTGTCTTTCCCAAATGTACAAAAAGTCTTTTTCCCAGTGGGATTCACAGTTTCATATGTCTCAGTCTCAACATTAGCTTCAACTGCGGGTACAAAGAGATTTGTGCGATAATCTGCATTCTCAGCCTGACTGGCTGCAGGGAACTGTGGCATCCAACACCTGTCAGAATGACCAAGTACTCTGCATTCATCTGTGCAGTTAACACATTCTTCTTGCTCTGTAAAACAAAGGAGAAAGAGACAAAATTCTAATTATAAGTGGATTTCTTTAAAATAATGGATAGGCTATGATCAACATGTGATGGGCTTACTTGACATCTGGTTTCTTAATTAAAGAGAAAAAGAAGCATCTATAATTAAAATATTTCAGAAGGATTGCATAAACCTGCTAGTTGAGACAATAGATTTATTTAACTCTGTTCTCTAGGTATTAAAGCATTCACACAATCCAATGGAAGTATAAAGGGGTCATTAGAGAATCATTCTCAGTGGAATTGAGCTTCATCTGTAAACTAATCTGCTGTAGAAATCTGTTAGGCTTTGTTCTGTAAAACTCATCCTAGAAAAGAGTGAACAGTACTTAAGGAACTCAAAAGGCATTATCAGGATTAATTTTTCAAATGAAGTAACTGAGCAATAACTGCCTTTCTGGAAATACAAACACTTCATAAAAATCAGCAAGCTGGCTTTTCGTTTTTGTCACCTCCATTTCACTTATAATTGTTATGTTGTGTGACAGTCAAAAAATAAAAAAAAAAAAAGGTTTTCTTA
>NW_010330797.1:14111-29150 GCF_000700745.2 Antrostomus carolinensis
AGTATGCATTAAATATAAGCTTGTCAAAAGTGCATATTGTAATTTTATTAGACAGGAGTATGGATCATGCAATCAGTTTTCCCCTTTTTTGTTTTCTTGCAAGTAAGAGAAAATGGATTTGTTCAATACATACAATTTGGAAGAATGACAAACTGTGACACACTATTTGAACTGATAATGTTTTCAGATAGGAATTCTATACTTATATTTCTTTCAAAGAATACAGTTAAATAAGATCTTTTTTCACTACATTTTTAGAACATAATTTTTATACTTCCTGTTCTACAATTCAAAGACATATAGAAAACTTTTTGCTTTAAAAGCCTTAGTTTGTCTGTCATTTTACACTAATAGAATATGTTTGAGCCACCATTTACTATTTTATAATTTCACACATGACTCTAACCCAATGTCAGAGATTCTTCCTTCCTTGAAGAGTTTAAAATCTAAGACTGATGTAAGCTCTAAAAAAATAAAAAAAGCAAGAGAGAATGAGGTACAGGGAGAGAGGAACACAGAGTGATTTTTGAGGAAAAGAATGTAACAGAAAGGCTTTAAACATAAATTCATAGAGGTCAGTCAGCCTCAACTCTGTGCCTGGTAAAATCATGGAACAGATCTTCCTGGAAGATATATCAAAACATATGGAAGACAAGGAGGTGATTAGAGACAAACAAAATGGCTTAACCAAGGGCAGATTGTGTCTGACTAATGTAGTGGCCTTCTACAATGGAGTGACTGCATCAGTGGGCAAGGGAAGAGCTACAGATGTTATCTGCCTAGGATTTTGTAAGGCCTTTGATACCATCCTCCACAATTCTTGTTGCTAAACTAGAGAGAGATGGGCTTGATGGAAGGACTGTTAGATGGATAAGGAATTGGCTGGATGGCCACATCCAAAGAGTTGGAGTCAATGGCTTAATGTCCAAGTGAAAATCAGTAATGTGTAGTGTCCTTCAAGGATCTACACTGGGACCAATGTTATTTAGTATCTTTATCAATGACAGCGGGATTGAGTGCACCCTCAGAGAATTTGCAGAGTACAACAAACTGTGTGGTGCAGATAATTTGCTAGAGGAAAGGGATGCCATCCAGAGGGACCTGGACAAACTCAAGAAGTAGGCCCATGTGAACCTCAAAGTTCAACAAGGCCAAGTGCAAGGTCCTGCACCTGGGTTGGAGAAATGACCAGAATCAATACAGACTGGGGGATGAATGGATTGAGAGCCGCCCTGTGGAGAAGGACTTGGGGATACTGGTGGGTGAAAAACTGAACATGAGCCAGCAATGTGCTCTTGTAGGCCAGAAAGCCAATTGTATCCTGGGCTGCATGAACTGAAAGAGGATAAATCTATAATCTACATGACGAAGAAGCTGTTTAATATGAGGGTGGAGAGATACTGGAACAGGCTTCCCAGATAAATTGTGGATGCCTCATCACTGGAAGGTTTCAAAGTCGGGTTGGATGGGGCCTTGAGCAACCTGATCTAGTGAAAGATATTCCTGCCCATGGCAGGGGTGTTGGACTAGACAATCTTTCACGGTCTCTTCCAAACCAAAACATTCTATGATTCTATGACCTCTAAGAAAAAGTAAGTTGTGCACTGGTTTTAGTGTACAATAAAAATTAAAACTATCATAGTGAAAAACAAGAGTAAAAAACAACCCCAATGTTGGGACTGTAACAGTGTCAGAACTGGGAAGAATTTAATGAAGATATTTAAGTTTGTGGTGTTTGATTTTACTTCATTTGAATTAAATATTGGTATGCATAACCATAGATACAACATATGTGGTGACAATAGTTTAATGTAAAGGGAGCCATACAAATAAAGGACATTACTGTACACCTCATTCTACCCAGTAGTTGACCTCCACTAAAGTGCTCTTTATCTAGATTCTGGAGCTTCTATAGGATTAAACAGCTGTTACTTAAAACATTTAAGTGAAACTGCTACTCTATCTCTCTGTCAAAAAAGCAAAACACAAAACTCCACAAAACAAACAAAAAATATTTTAAAAGGCACATGAGCATTGGAGAGGAAGGTTCCAAATTTCCATGGGATGGGCAATAGTTATTACTAGCCAGGTTTGATTATGTTTTTGTTAGGTTTGTGGGGGGAGTTTTTGAAAGTGGGGGAAGGGGCTACAAGCTCCAGTGGCTCCAAGGTGGACCCATCTCCAGCCCAGGCTGAGTCAATTAGCAATAGGGAAATGCCTCTTTGAATCAATATTTATGAGGGAAAGACCTGTTTTGAAAAGAAGAAGGAGGAGAGAACCTTGAAGAGAGACCATTGATTTGAACAAAAAGGACCATTGGCCAAAAACAAAGGGAGAGCATTGTTGCCATGAGGAAGGAGGAGGAGGGGGAAGACAGAGAACCTCAGATACTGGGGTCAATACACATGAAGTGTAAGAGGAGGCAAATTAGGTCCCCTGCAGCCAATAGAAGTTCAACAGCAGAGCAGATACCCACATGTAGGCCATGGAGAACTCCATGCTGGAGAAGAAAGCTGTGCCCAAGCACAGTTGTGACTTTGAGTGCTCATTTGATTGTGCCCCCAGATTGAGGGAAGAGGTGCATTGGACCAAAGGCCTATCTGCAGCCCATGGATGTTTCCATACTGGAGCCAGGAGCTGTGCTTGAATTGGTTTGTGACTCCATGAGAAGCCCGCATTGGAACATTTTGTTCCTGGACTCTTGTAGCCCCTAGGAGGGACCTCATGCTGGGAAGAGCAGCAATGGTGAAGTGACTGCAACCCCCATTCTCTGTCCCCTGTGCTGCTGGGAGAGGAGAAGGTAGAGAAATTGGGAGCAAAGTAATCTGAGCCTGGGAAGAAGGGAGGAATGGAGCAAAGGTGTTTTAATATGTGTTTGTTATATCTCACTATCCTACTCTGATTGATTGGTAATGAATTAAATTAATTTTTATTCCCCAGGCTGAATTTGTTTTGCCTGTGACCGTAACTGATGAGTGAGTCCTTCCTGTCCTCCTTTCAATCCACAACCCCTTTGTTGAGTTTTTCTCTTCCTATATCAGTGGGTGGGGGGAGTGTGTGCAGGACTGCATGGTCTTAGCTGTGGGTGAAGCCACTACAATGTTTTATCACAGAAATCCAACAGAAATAAACAAACAAAAAAGTGCCCCAAGTGTAATTATTTCAATGTTAATTCTAGAACTTTAGATTTTGTTAATGCTTGCTATTAATTTTGTTCTTTTTCTCTTCCTCTTAATCCTACAGAATAGACTTGTGGCAAGATTAGTCCCTAGCTTTAAAAGTGAGCCTATGTAGTAAGGAGAAATAATAAGTGTTTTATTTAGGATTTTCTCTAACTATATCTAAAATTATTTTTCTCTTATATGGAATTCATTACAATACCAAATAATAGTTTTGTGACACTTTTAAAGGTTTCCCTAAGCAATTAATCAGCTTTCCAGCTAACTTTCATTTTGTAAATTTAACTGTCCTTTATATCAATTTTTGTAAATAATTTTGGTCCCTTTTTAACAAAAGATTGAAATAAAAACATGCTGCATGTTAGCTACGATAAAATGTTCAGAGTTGCACAGCCAATGGACCAACACTTGTCTCTGCTGCTCTCTCTCTTTTCAATTATTCTATTGAAGCAGGACTCCTCTTTGCTCCTTTCTTTCTCACAGGAAAAAAAAAAAAAAAAAAAAGTTGCACGTCTTGTAAAACTTTCTAACCAAGTTTAATGTGTCAAGAGCTCATAGTGTAACTGGGAGACCATCAGTGAACACAACTGGGAAGATTTCAATACATTACAGCCTATTTCACCATCCCACAAAAAGATCATCTGCAGAAAGTAAACTCTTCCTGCCTTTCAGGTAGTAATTCTGTGTCATACTATCTTAAAATACATTAAATGTTCATATATTTATATGTACTTTTCTGCCATCTACGTTGACAACATATATATATGCATATGAAATATACAACTGTGAAATTCTATTTTGATCTGTCTCCTATTCTAAAACTTTACTGAGCTGTATTTGTTTTGTTTTGTTTTGTTTTTAAATAATAAAATTATTCCCTGAACTGAGATTGAAATGAACAAACTTTAGACAAAATGTAAAGATCTAAGAAGCTCTCAGCCACTGGAAATAAGTTAACTACACTAGGTATTCAGTACTGTACCAGAAACTATGCTCTGAGATTTTCAAGACTGATTAGGTTAATTTTGTTTTAACCAAGTTATATTCTAAGATTTTAAATACTTAGCTCTTATGCAAGTGCATACATATACACTGAGTATGAGGATAACTCTACATAGTGTTTACATTATTCATTACTGCCAATAGAAATACAAAGTTTGCTGGCAATCTCGAAGTAAAAAAGATATATATCATATAGCATATATATGTTATATATATTGCATGCTATATCTTTCTTCCCCTTCTCATTTCCTGCATTTGCTACAGCAGGTTTTATACTTGCATTCATACTCACAGTATCGACTAACTTTCCATTTCTGCTCCCTGGGCATCCTAGCAGTGACTGAATTAAAGATGAAGCCAAAAAAGTAGAAGAAACAAATACTGAATGACCTTGAAGTGAAAACTGCCTGCATTGCATGAGCTTTGGTGCTCTAGTCTTGAAAAATCTGTCTTTTCACTTCACTCTTTTATGTCACATCATAAGAAATGGATTTTGAGTATTGATTATTATACATTATAAGCTGCTCGTCTCACCATTAGCCTGTAATTTTGACTGCTGCAGCTAGCAGACAGTGAACAAAATCGAAGAGGTACTTTTGTACTAGCAGTAGAAACTATGAACACGAAGTGAACTATTACCACCAAGGGCCACATTAGTGTATATATGAGAAAATAGAATCAATTTAAAGGTAAATATATAAACATATATATGTAAAATAGGTCATATACTGTGCTGTACAGCAAGATGTACCAGTAGAGTGATATGCACCATCGGTCTTTATCTCTATACTTGTCTCCCTCCTGTTGAAAATAAACCCTTAACAGTGCAAGTGTGTACAATAAACAGAAGCAATCTAGAGGTTTTCCTAACTCTCTGGAGCTTTAAGGGTAAACAGTCAGAAGTGCTTTATGCACTTAGGGGAGAAAATACACTAGAATAGAACTGCTAAATTATCAGTCATAGAAAGAAAAGGAAACAAGCTATCTCAAAACAACAGTCACCTAGATAGGAAATGTGTACTGGATAAAAATTTAAGATAGTATAGGATGAAAGTTATATTGGTGACAATAAAATGCAATGCAAGGTGTGTATTGGGTGCAACGTAAGACATATCTTACATATTTTATTCTATGTTACCAGAGGAGCTAAATTTAATATCTACCTTCTGTAGCAAGTTTAAAGCAAAAGACACTTTTATTGTGCTATCTTTAATTCCTATGTTTTCCTCATAAATATTGTGAACAGAATTAAATATGAGTACTAATTTCACCCTAAATATATTTCACTATAAAGTTAATTAATTAATGCTTTGGGTAGCTGGCTCCTTTCAATGGCTGAAACTGAGATATCTTAGTTTGACTCACTAATTAGATGAAATTTGCATAATTATAACAAAAAAGAAACTCAAGATTTATTTTTTTTAAACAGTGACTGAATGTAATCAAGTTGAGTTAATAAATACAGAATTTTTTCTAATTGAATTGGACCTTAATTATTTAAATTACACATACACACACAAAGCAAAAAAGCAAATGAAAAATAAACAATTATGTACATAAAACAGCAAAATACAAACACATATAAACACATACATTTAGAATCTGATTTCCCCTAAATACAAGTCTGGGCATGTATCTAAACCTAGACCTAGATGTGGATGATCATATTCCTCCCAAAAAATTTAAATGATGTTATCAAATTGTATTTGAAGTTGAACAAGGCAGACAGAGTTCAGATCATTATAATTTATAAGATTTGACATGGTAAATGGTCATTCAAGTGCATTAATTTCTAAGAAGATTTTACTCACAAAATATATTTTAATAGTATCTTTGTATTACCAAAGGTTCATAGATGAAGGCTAAATGAGAATATGTCAAGATAAGTACATGAACAACACTGAATATTTTAAAATGTCAGTAGCTTTTGTTATTTTTTTATTGTCCCAGGAAATGCTAACCTATCTTTCAGATATCTTATTCACCCTTTTTTATTCCTCTTTCAACAGGTGGTGCCTAGTTTTTTTTATTGCATGAACATCTCCTTCCAACTTACTTTTTTTCCTTCTTTTCTATAAATATAGAAGGTAAAAAATTATCATTAATTGTCAGAGTTATGGCTCACTGTCTGACTCAGTTAACTGGAATGACTATCAACTAACAGCCCCAAACAAAAAAAATACACTGGAGGACCCATTCCAAAAAATATGTCGTCTTCTTTTTGAAGCATGGAGTTTCACAATGCTGATACACCCTACCTTCATTCCTGAAATGTTCTGTTCTTCAGTGCATTACAGAGTGCAGTAATGTACATGTTTTCTGACCCTTGTTTCACATTACAAAGAAAAAGATGTGTCTTTGAATGCATGCGTGGAGTTTGCTTTTTCTTCAGGAGGTAGATTTCATTTCACCCTTGATGTTGTGAATGTGTGTTCATTATTGGAAATATTTCCATTTAGAATTTACTCAATAATGAAATAAGGTGTAAAATCCTTTGTAGCTTATATTTCTATGGTGTAACTACAAACAAGCTGTTAAAAACAAACAAACAAACAAACAAAAACAAATAAAACCCACCAGTACTTGCTTTAGACTAATAAGATAAGGTATGTTTTGTATATTTAATACCTTGAATGGGTATGAAAGATCTGTGTTGTCTGGACATATGTGTAAACAGATGGACAATAAATGGCATGTAATTTCTAATAGAAAATATAAATAACTCCGCCTATCAGAACTTTGGTGATTCCTGTAATATCACCAGAAAACCTCCCGCAATTGATATGAAATGGGTTCTTATTTTTTTAATTGAGACACGGCATTGCCTTTACTAAAGAACTGAAAAGACTCTAAGTAGGTATTTATTACAGGAGAAAAATAATGGGCTGCTTTGACATATCCTAAACACTGGGGCTATATGACACTTCTGATGAGAACAATCAGCTAAAGTACTACTTCTATTGTTGGATTCCTGTTTAATTACAATTGATTTTGACATAAATGAGCAGAAGTAAAGAAATACTTCTATACACATGCTTGTTGTTATTAAACAGAGCTGTCTCCAATCTGAGTATTTATTTTGGCTTTTCTATTTAAAGGCTCCTTTTAGTTAGGCAAGGCAATTATGTAGCTCAGATTAGCAAAATGACTGGCAGTAAGATGGGAATGGACTGCCACTTTTTTAAACCTCTTGGATCTTGTGGTCTTTTTCTGATAAGGGGAGGTTTATATTGGATATTAGCAAAAAAAATTCTTCACCGAAATTGTTGTCAAGCATTGGAACAGGTTGCCCAGGGGAGTGGTTGAGTCACCATCTCTGGAGGTATTTAAAAGGCATATAGATGTGGTGCTTAGCGACGTGGTTTAGCATTGGCAGTTCAGGACTTGGCAGTGTTTAGGTTAATGGTTGGACTCAATGTTCTTAAAGGTCCTTTCCCGCCTAAATGACGCTATGATTCTATATTATAACTACAGGCTTCTGAGGTCTATAAACCTTTCACAAAGCTTCCTCATTGTTTGATTGTTTGGGGTTTTCTTTGGGGTTTTTTGTTTGTTTGCTTGTTTTCTGGACATAGGATAAAGAATATATTTCTTATACTGACATGGCATAAAACGCTTCAAAAGCAATAAAAAGCCTATAGATTTAATTCTAGTTCACATTTGTCCCAAACCATAAATATTGGAGGGATATTGCAGGATTACATGGAGCACTATAGAACATTTAACATTTTTGTTACGGAAGTATGCTTTAAATTCATGTTTTCAATTTAATGGCAAACATATTTTTATTTAAAGACAGTGTAAGAGCAGGAAAACATTTCTGTTACCTGAAAATTTTCCATCCTCACAGCGGGCTGGTCCACAGATCCCAACAATGGGTCTTTGGCATCTGCCTTGCTGTTCTGGAGGCAAATCAGACCTGTGAGTCACAGACAGGGATAGGCTCTGCTTCCAAAATTCACAACAATGTCAAAACTTCCACAGTAGAAAAATAATTTATATCTACCTGGCACAGCTCATGGCCCTTGAAATTTTTCACTATGCTTCTACAAACATGAAAGTTTACAGTTGGTAGCGAACTGAAAATGTCTGACTAGTAAAAAGTGTGTCTCATTTCTTCCTGTCAGAGGAGAAAGAGGAGAGGCTGAGAATGGATGCTCAGTTTTGGTTTCCAACGTTTGCCTGTAAGTCAGACTGGCATCTACTCCAATTTGCAGTAAAAAGACCATATGACAGTCATGAAAAAATATTTTGGCCTCTTCCCTATCCCACCATAAAAATCTCTTCCTAGCCCAGGGCTGCAGGGAGGAAACATACACGAGCTAGCTATGCCAGCCCTGCACTTAGCTGAGAAGCTACAGGGAAACTTTAGTAATCTGACATATTCATAGTTTAAAACAGTAAATCTTTGTTGTAGAGTCCAAAAGCTGCTTCCTGGAAAAGAAGATAAACAAAACTGTAGCAATTAACAGAAAATAGCAGGCTTCTGGATTTGTTAGAAAGAACATTTTTAATGTAACACGTTTTCCTACTCTTGATCAAGGCAGTTCCACAGATTTTACAGTGGGACTGTTTCAGTACTGGCATTTAAAACTGCAATGACTCTTAAATCTGAAACCTAACTGAATTTGTGTAATCATTTTCAGATTTTGCATGATATTCACATTCTTTTTTTACTAACTTTATTGTGAGCTAGTCATAATTACAGTATCAATAATTTATATATATATATTTTAATATTTAGTAAATACTAACACCCTATATTGTACTGTGACAATGTTTAGGAATATAGTCATTAACCAGACTCATTATGTGGCATCCTATACAAATATTAATAGATTGTACAGTTAGAGACAAGAGGTAACAAGTGATTATGACTAACAAAAGCAATGAATGGGAAGGAAAGGCAACATTAATGAAAACATAAAAATGCTGTTGACATTTCCTGAAAATACCAGTATAAAAGCTCCATAATTTAAAGAAGCTATCCCCATCTGTCACACAGTCAAGCCGCCGATGGTTAGCTATATATTACACCACTGAACCTTCCTCACCATTTGCCAATTATCTCAGTATACAAATCTTTAATTAGAAGGCACTAAGCTTTTTGCTTTGTAAGATTGTGTTAAATTTGGATATGACACCTTGTTTACAGACATTGACTGATGAGGTTGCCACTGAGGAGAGAGATATGACAGGCTCCTGAAAGAAACTGTTTGTATGTCCTTTTGATGTCTCTGTTTACATCCTGACTATAGGTAGACTCTCTTGAACGGAAGTCTGTCATGTTTTGTGTAGGAGCATGATTTTGTCCAAAACAGAATCAATGTAATAAAGCTTTTCAAATGTTATCTGTTTTCTTTTACAAAGTCTCACAAAAAATGTCAAAAGGCAATATGGATGCTGAACCATTCAATATCTGGCCACTTTGGTGAGAGTAGTTTCCCCCATGTTCCTGCCAACATGCTGGGATTTACATTCAACATATCCTTTACCAGACATAATGAGACCATGTCTGTTTCATACTGATAGATAGAAGAGCCCACTGGGTATCATGCTCTGCTTCAAAAGGTTAATGTCCTGTACTTTGGACTTCATGGGAGGTACAATGCATCTGACAGAGCAGGAGGAAGAACACTTTTCATGGTGCTGCTCTCAGAAAAAACCCTTAAGTTGTCCAGGCACCTTAAGAAACTCTCACTTGGACATACAGATATCTTCTTCAGAAAAAAAGAAATTACTTAAGAGTTTCATATAGAATCTCCTCTATGCCATGATAAGTAGAATATTCATTATTGTTTGATTAGATGGTGCCCTAGACTATTGTTTAGCAGATTGCTGGTGTTGTGTTTTATTACCACCTTCAAAAGAGATTTGCAGAATGGGATTACTCTTATGCAAATTTATGAAGCACCCACATTCTCTTAGGAATTTGAGTTTCATAATGCTATCCTACTTAGCTTTCTGCCTGGATAGTGTTCCAATTAGATAAAACAGAAAGAGTAATTAGGGATGTCTTTTTGAAATCTGACTCTCTAAATATAACTAGTTTGGCAAAAAAGAATTGTACATGTAAACAGATTAAATACCATATTTTCATGTTCTCCATGAATTGTAAATCAAGCCCTGAAAGACACTTACTGAACATGACTTCAGAATATTCACATCTTCCTTTCCCCAGATCCTTCATCGAGAACCTTAAGTTCTAGATCACTCTTATATTTCAAGGATCAAGGAGTTTCTAGATATTAACAACACTAATATTGAAAATCTCTCCTGCTAGTTACGTTTATTTGCAGCAGCTGAGATGCTCAACTGAGAGTCACCTTTTTACTTGTCATCTTTGCATTTTTTATAAGCTTTAACTTTTGTATTGATGTTGAAGTACTGGGATGTGACAAAACATACCTTTAAGAAAAAATGGTAATATGGGAACTATTTCTAAAGAGATTGTCATTATATGTTCATTGTTTTCACTAATATCTTCACTTCTTAAGCTTGCTAACTGTTATAAGCTATTTTTCTGGAATCTAATAACCCCTCGTCTGAGCCATGTTCTTATTAAAAAGTGAGAGAAAGATTGAAGGGCTAGTTACAAACATCACCAAGTAAGATGCAGTCAGGGTAATTTATCTTAGCTGTGCCCTCAGTTTACTTATCTGACCACCCTACAAAGGAAATCCAACAGGGATGAAACACCGTTCTGGAAAAACAAGTAAAAGATGCAGCTGCTACCTCTAAAGCTGCTAAGGGATTTGGAATATGCCAGTCAGTGTCAATTTGTTGACTTTCTTTAAGAAAATTGTTATCTGTAGAAAAGATGAAGATACTACACCCCTAGAAATGGGGCAGACATGCTATAAAATGCAGTAAAACCTATCCTACACATGGATCATAATCAACTTTGTCAGGGTATTTAAAGAGACCTTATTGTGACCTTTCAGTACTGAAAGGGTAGCCTATAAGAAAGATGGGGGCAGAATTTTTAGTGGGGCCTGTTGTGATAGGTTAAGGGGTACTGGTTTTAAACTAAATGAGGGTAGACTTAGACTAGATATAAGGGAGAAATTTTTTATAATGAGGGTGGTGAATCACTGGCACAGGTTGCCCAGAGAGGTGGTAGATGCCCTATCCCTGGAAAGACTCAAGGTCAGGTTGGACCAGGCTGTAAGCAACCTAACTTAATTGAAGAAGTCCCTGCTTATTGCAGGAAAGTTGGACTAGATGACCTTTAAATTTTCCTTCCAACCCAAACCATTCTATTATTCTACGACTTACTGGAACGTATCACTATAATATTTACTTAATTTATAGTTTCAAGAATGCTTTCCACCATGACTTGATTTTAATGGATCCCCCTCTTCTCAGCATTTTTGTTCTATTGGAAAGAAAAGTCAGGAGACCTGTACAGTTATTATTGGCTTGAACTGTTAGCATCACAGATAATAGGAAGCAGAGAAAACTAAGCTGTAATAACTACTGCATGTTTTTTCCAAAATAGCTTCTGCACTTCCTAATAAAACATAGATTTGCTTTGGAGTTTTTTTTAAGAAAAAGATTTGCTTTATGAAGTGGCTTAACCTTGGCTGGACACCAGCTACCCACCAAGACGCTCTATCACTCCCCTCAACGGGACAGGGAGTGGAGAAAATAACATGGGGGGGAAAAAAAAAAAGTCAGTCAAGATAAAAGTGGTTTAATAGAAGTACAAAGCAAGGGCTGTGCATGGAAGCAAAGGAAGAACAAAGGATATTTTCTCTACTTCCCACCAGCAGGTGATGTCCTGTCACTTCCTGGGAAGCAGGGCTTTAGTACATGTAGCAGTTGCTCTGGAGGACAAATGTCATAATGACAAATGCTTCCCCACTTCCTTTATGTTAGCATTTATTGCTGAGAAGATGTCATATAGTAGGGAATATCCCTTTGGGTGGTTTGGATCAGCTGTCCTGGCTGTGTCCCCTCCCAAGATCTTGCTCCAAGATCTTCCAGGCTACTGGGTGTGGGAGGAATGCTGGAGAGACAGCCTTGGTGCTGTGCTAGCACTGCTCAGCAGTAACCAAAACACTGGTGTGTTATGAACACCTTACTTGCTACCAATACAAACAGAGCACTCTGAGGGCTGCTATGGGGAGAATTAACTCCATCTCAGCTAGATCTGATACATTTTAATTCCCAAGGAGACAGAAATTGTGTGTGAAGCACCATATCTGAAAGCAGTCTGACCTTGAAAAAATTCTATAAGGAATTGAGGTAAAAAAATTTTTCTTGGGGGGTAGAGAATCAAACTTTTTTTTTTCTTTTTTAAAGAAAAAAGTCTACCTGTTATATAGCACATGCCTAGTACGTATCTCACTTCTCGGGTATCTATGAAGCAGTTTAGCAGAGCTCTAAACTTATTTGTAAGCTCTCAAGTGACTCTCGGCAGTTTAAGCTGAAGACGGATACAAGGCAGCTAATTTGCTATCACCAAGGGAAAATGTTACAACATAAAAACATTCCCTCCCTTAGCTTCAGAACTGTTGAGTGCCTAGGGAGACTGACTATTTGTAGAGTTGATACTATGCATATGCTTCCCCTGTAACTGTTACATGCATACATCTGGCATCTGTCTCTGCGTTAAACAGACTTAATTGTCCTTAGTATTACTTTGTATAAAACTGCTAATCTAGATGGTTAATGCAAAAGAAATAAATGAAAGTATATATGGGATTTTGCAGAATTATTTTTGCATTATTGGCAAGATATGCAGAGAGCTCTGCACTATGGCTATCAGCAAAATATTTTAGCTCTGCCTTCTGAATAACTTCTAACAGAGATTATGCTCTTTTCTTAGCATGACATTTGGTACTTTGTACAGCCTCTTAATCAAATGGAGCTGTTTTAGCTAGAATTCATTTTTCCGTTTTTTTTTCACTTTCTTGATTGTTGATCTTCCCTCTTTTATCTACATCATACTTCAGCACTTTTAAACATTTGCCAGACACAGTTGGACTGATTCTGTAGATATGTTTGGGTTGTTTTCTTCTTGGTTTTTTTGTTTGTTTGTTTTGTTTTGGGTTTTTTGTTTGGTTTTTTTTGTTTTGGTTTGGTTTTTTTGTGTTTTTTTGGTGGTGGTTTTTTGTTGGTTTTTTGTTTTTGTTTTTTTTTCCAGATTATGTTAGTGGGACTCTATATTATCATTCTCCAGCTAAGTTGCCAGCAAAGTAAAGACCAAGGCAAAGCACATGATTTCAGATTTCAATATATTTTCAAAAGATCGAAGAGCATGGAAAATCCTGTTCTTTGATTAGGCAGACCACACAGAACAGTAATACTCTAAAAGACAGAGTAGCTGCATAGAAAAAAATACTAAATTGAAGGCCTTTTGAAGTTTTTTTAAACTTTGTGTCAATGTTCATCTCAAAATCCTCTAGTAAAGTAAAAAACAAAACAAAACAAAACAAAACAACACAACAAACAAACAAAACCAAAAACCTTCTAATTGGGAAAACATACCAAAATGGTACTTCCAGTAAAGTAAATCCCGGTGGTTTGAAATTTGACATCATTCATGACAGCAAAAATCAAATATACTCAAGGTGTTTCTTTTACTAAGATTTATTTCTTTGAGCAAGACTATAAAGCATAGTCTATCTTAAGGCAACTGTATCTGCCTAAGGTTATTTAAAATTCAGGGAAAAGATATTCCTACAGCTGAGGTCTTCCGAACAGACCAATTTCCTCCACCCACATACGTTAAATCTTAGTGAGCAGGAAGACAGGCCGTAGTTTTTTCACCCCTCTTGTTTAAGCTCTACTACCATGCAACAGGGAAGCAAACAAGAAAAATCTTCCAGCTAATCTGCTATTTAATGGAGAGTCAAACAAGGGACTGAAAGAAACACATAGGAAGCAGATTCAGACACTGAATATTAGTTTCATCAGATATATAACAGCAGTTATAAGAGAGAGAATAATCTCATTCAAGAAACAGAGACAGCCATGTAATTTAATTTCTGGCAATTAAAATTAGGCCAGAATTCTTACACTGTCTCTAGAGGCAGTGGAGAAAGATGGATCAAAGAGCCTTCTACTATGTCAGTGATAGGCTCCAGACCTAAGCCACTTCCCAAATAGGCACACCTATCTTCACTGAATGTGCATGGAGTTAATGTCCTGAAGTTACCTCATAGAATCGTAGTGGTTGGAAAAGACCTTTAAGATCATCAAGTCCAACCATAAACCCAACACTACCAATTCCACCCCTAAACCATGTCCCTAAGCATCTCGTATACCTGTCTTTTAAATACCAACAGGGCAGGTGACTCCAACACCTCCCTGGGCAGCATGTTCCAATGCTTGACTGCCCTTTCAGTGAAAAAGTTTTTCCTACTATCTAGTTTAGTTTTTCCTACTATCTTCCCTAGTGCAACTTGAGACCATTTCCTCTTGTTCTATTGCTTGTTACCTAGGAGAAGAGACTGACTCCCACCTCTCTACAACCTCCTTTCAGGTAGTTGTAGAGAGCAAAAAGCTCTCCCCTCAACCTCCTCTTCTCCAGGTTAAACAACCCTAGCTTCATCAGCTGCTCCTCATAGGATTTGTTCTCCAGGCTCTTTACCAGCTTTGCTGTCCTTCTTCAGACACGCTCCAGCCCCTCAATGTCTTTCTTATAGTGAGGGTCCCAAAACTGAACACAGTACTTGAGGTGCAGCCTCACTAGTGCCAAGTACAGAGGGAGGATCACTTCCTTGGTCCCACTGGCCACACAAGTTTTGATACAAGCCATGATGCTATTGGCCTTCTTGACCCCCTGGGCACACTGCTGGCTCATGTTGGCTATCAACCCATACCCCCAGGTCCTTTTCTGCTGGGCAGC
>NW_010330797.1:29178-60064 GCF_000700745.2 Antrostomus carolinensis
CTTTCCCAAGCCTGTAACATTGCAGGTGGTTGTTGTGACTCATGTGCAGGAACTGGCACTTGGTCTCATTGAACTTCATGCCATTGGCCTCAGCCCATCAATCCAGCCCATCCAGATCCCTCTGCAGAACTTTCCTACCCTCAAGCAGATCAGCACTTCAATGCTGCTTGGTGTCGTCTGCAAACTTACTGAGGGTGCATTCAAATCCCTCGTCCAATCATTGATAAAGATATTAAACAGAGATGGCCTCAATATTCAACCTTGGGGAACACTTTTAGTGATTGACTGCCAACTGGATTTAACTCCATTCACCACTACTCTTGTAGCTGATCCACTCCTTTCTTGCAGTTGCAGCTCTGGTTCCAACTAAGTTCTTGTCAGAACTGCAGCAAGGATGTATGTTGTATATGATTTGTTGATGTATAAGTGCTGCCACCTTTACACAGGCAAGATGTTTGACATGGTGGGAAGTGATTATTTTATTTTATTTTACTTTAATTTCCAGAAACTTAGCCACAGAAATCCAGATCAGCTGATCAATTATACTTTGTTTACAGAGCAAGTTAGCACATTAGGTATGACCAGGGCATCATCTTAGATCCTGACGGACTTTAGAGTCAGAAGCAGATGAGAGTCAACTTCCTTCTCATCAACTATCTGTCCAGCCATACCTTGCTTTTGGAGCCCAAGCTCTGATAGCTCATAGATTTAGCTGAATCTTAAACACAGCAGAGTACTGGATTCCTCACAAAGATATTAACTTAGTTTTTCCTTCTATCTACAGTGCAAACCCGCAGATCTTCTGCAAATAGTACCAAAGCATACATTTAGCTTTTGCTTAACTAGGAAAATAAAAAGAAGGGAGCTTCATGAATCATGCCTGTCCTGAGAATACAGAATTTCTAGCCTTGGATTTTGGAGTCAGACTTTAAGTTATCTGAGATGCCTAAAAGTAAATTACAGTATGTCACTTACACTTCTCTCCTTTCCAAAAACAAAATAAAGTTTACTGGTAGAGAGTAGCATATCTGGAATTTCCATCAGTCACAGATTCCATTCTCAGAAACAATTCTGACCTCAAAATTCTTATTTTAAATGTTGAGTAGGACTGAACTCTTCCATTCACTAAGTCTGTGGCTTTCAAACATTAGTCCAAATATTCCTTCTTTAAATAAATTGTGACTTTAAATTTGGTGTATTGTTTTTAATTCAATGATATCAAGTCAGTATTTCTCAGAGAGTTAAACTGGGAAGATAAACAAGGATCCCCATACTGTCAATGACTTTGTTCATAAAATATCAGTCACAATCCTCTGAAAAGCTGACACACTTACTTAGCAGTTAATTTTTCTTTAAATATAATTAAGTGGAAAACCAATTATGGTAATCCTGTAGAGTGTATCTGCACTATCAAATGTTCATGTGATATATTACCACAGCTGCATTTAGCCACTACACTCTACTGGTCTACATGATATACAAAGAAATTCAGTCACAGATTAATGTTACAAACTGCCTCCAACATTTTAATCTACAGTTCATTTCACCTGCGTTACTTCAAGAAGTATTCAGAGATATACTGGACAGAGTAATAAGGCTAATATTCATAATATATATTGGGCTACAACATACATTGGGGTATATATTTTCAGTTTTAGAGCATGCTTTTTCAGTAGAAAAAAACTAAGAGCTATTAAAGGGAAAATAATCATAATAAAATTCATATGGAAAATATAAAACTAGCACAGAAAAATAAAGGACAATTTTTTAATAGTTTAACCACTCTGAATAAAAATAAGTTACAATGTAAGTCTGGTTTTTCAAGTGTGTTGGGTTAGTTTGTGGGGGGGGGGGGGGAAAGCCGTTTTTTTTGGTAGTGGGGGAAGGGCGACCTTATGAGAGCGAAAAGCTCCCCTGGCTCCAAAAGCGAACCCCTCCAGCCCAGGCTGGCCCAATGAGCACTAGAGAAACGCCTCTGCGAATCCGTATTTGTGAGGGGAAGGACAGTCTTGAAAATAAGAAGGTGTGGTACTTGGGAAGAGATGATTGACAAAATAAAAGAGGATGATCAGCCTAAACAAAGGACAGATGACAGAGTGAGAGGTTCATTGCCAGAAAGAAGGACAAAGATCCACACACTCGTTTCACCTCATGGAGTAGGAGAAGACAAAGGAAGTCCCCTTTGCAGCCCATGGAGATCAACGGTGAAGCAGAACTCACGTGTAGGCCATGGAGGCCCCATGCTGGAGCAGAGAAGCTGAGCCTGAGGGCAAGTGTGACTGGAATTGTGACCCTGAGCCAGAGCGGGGAGTGGACCCCCAGAGTGGGGAGAAAGTCTCATGCAGTCTGTGGATGTCCCCATGCCGGAACTGGGAGCTGAGCCCGAAGAGATCTGTGACTCCATGGGAAGCTCGTGTTGGAACATCTTGTTCCTGGACTTCCATGCTGGGAAGAGTGGCAGATGTGAACTGACTGAACCCCCATTCCCTGTCCCCTGTGCCACTGAGGGGGACATAGAGGTATTAAAAGCAAAGGGATTTGAGCCTGGGAAGAAGGGAGGGGTGGGGGGAAGGTGTTGTAAGATGTGTTTATTTTGTTTACTCAGATGGTTTGCAACGAATTAAATTGATTTTTCTTCCCCAAGTTTGAGTCTGTTTTACCCGTGAGCGTAACTGGTGAGTGAGCCATCCCTGTCCTTCTAATCCCATGCCCCCTTTGTAATGTCTCCTCTCCCATCTCACTGGGTTGGAGGAGTGAATGCAGGACCACATGGTCCCACTGTGGGTTCAAACCACCACATCAAGTCAAAAAACAAAACAGAAGAAATTATATATTAAATCTAAATGTTTATGTAAAATGTCTTCCCTAAAGTTTCCTAGAATTAATTCATTAGAGATTATTTTTTTGCAATAATTCTTAAAAAAAAAAATCATATCTATAATAATATACTTATTTTGCTTACTGTGAGAATCTGTTTCATAAAACAATCAGCAAAAGTTATCCTTGAATATAATTGCCTATTTAATTTCAAACAGGAAATCAAAGTGGAGTAACAATACAGAATAAAGCATTTCACATAGAGAGGGATATGTATATTTCTGACACTTTTTTATTTTCTACCTTTGGAAAGAAAATGCAGCATTTTCTATAAGCTTGTAGCGCCACAATTAGCTTGTTCTAACTATGGTGACAACATGCATCTTTGATGACATGGATGAATACATCTAAAATTCAAGTTTTCCTTAGAGCAAAACTGTAATCCTGTACAGAAGGTCAATGACAATCGGCCTATTAAGGCCAACTGTTCCTAAGTAGTAAGCAGCATTTTCTTGTTAGGATTTTTCTATCTCTGTTTTGCTATCTGATTTCTGCAGGGACATGCATCTATTTACCACACTAAATCCTATTGTTCATCTTTTGCATCTAACATATTCTTTGTTCATTTCTTAGAGTTAGACAAACCTCTGGTTTTATTGTTGGCATTCTCCAAAGACACAGTCAATGCAGATCTAGCTAATTCCCTCCTACTTATTATTCAGCGATCAGTGTCTGCCAATAAGATTTAGGAATCCCAAAAGACAGTGTTTAAAAGGAAGGGTTAAATTCAGCTTCTTTAATAACATTCTCTGTTCCTGGGGTCATTCATCATATTCATGGAATCTGTTCCATGGAGGGACCTAAGGTTTCCAGTTAAAGTAAATTAAACCAAACTAGATGGACAGCCATCCGAGTAAATGAGATCACTGTCATGATCTGAACTGACTTTATTAATGGTGAGAAGCTCTTCTGGTACAGACAGTTCTTTTAATCTGCTCCAAAGATCCACGTATTCCTTGCAGAAAGCTGCATTTGGGAGGTATCACCTCTAGAACTAAGCTCCCTGAGAAGAGATCACATTAAGAGAAACCTGCTGGGGTACTTGATTTAACATTAAAGTGAATTTATCAGCTACTCCCAACTTTTTGAGAGACTAATTGAATTATCAAAGGCTGCAATGGGGAATGTAAAACCTTCTGAGAACAGATCTGTAATATAGATAAAACCCTTAACTTGTGCCATGTGACTATCTTAAAATATAGTAATAGCTTGCATGCTAAAACACACCTGAATTTATGATTTCTTTTGCCCATCTAAAGCCTCTCTCTGCCCACCAAAATTATGGTAAATGTCTAGTGTTTGGGACAGGAAAAAAAAAATTATTTTAATATATCTCATTTATTCTGTGACATTATTTCAATGTCTTCAGGTGTGCTGGATTCTCACTAGGGTAAGTTATATAAAATCTGTTGTTCAACTGTTTGCAGTATATATTTTAATCTTTGACGTTCTATAGTCTTTCAGACTGAATTTACAATTTCCCTTGTTTTCATTGGGATCACACATGATTAAAATGAAACATGAATGCATCATCTTCCTGAACTAGGGCTTGTAATAGTGACACCTGCTTACTAGAAAAGCTGCTATTAGTGCAGACATTATTTCATGTGGAAATTCAATATTGCCCAAAATTTTACAAGAAAATTATCTGAAAATTTATTTTTAATTGTGTCTCTTTGAAGTATTTGGAATTATGGAAAAGATCCTGGCAAAAGAGACTAGTGGTTTAGGGGTGGGTGAGTCTGGCAAAGTTACAGAACAAAGGGAATTTCTTGTATCCCACTGACACTTTGTCAGAGATCACCTTCATATACATACATAAACATAAACATTCATGAGGATATTGTTGAATATATATCATAGAAGCAAAGCTGTGTCTACAATACATACTTTTTCATACTTTTGTCACACAAACAAAAAAACCTCCTATACTGCAATCAAGCACAGTGACAACAAGCTGGAGGTTTTCACTGCATGAAGAGGTGAAAAGAGGTGATTGTAAGAAGTGTGAAGACAATTCTATAACCATAGTACGTTAATTCCAAAGCGCAAGGACATCTGTTAAAACACTTTCTCTTAAGAAGCAGCTTTAGAGATACTTGAGTAAAAACAGGCAAAGAATCACAAATAGAGGATAATTTAAGAAGCTGCTATAAGGTATTAGAAAGGACATATATTGTAATCTTACTCTATTGTAGAAGTGTATCCTGTCCCATGAATACAACTGGTGATAATAGTGAGTAATTAATAATTATACCAAGAACCACCTGCTTATCTCTCATGCACAGAGCAAAATCTGTAGCTTACTCAAAATATGCTGGTGGTGTTTGCATTTTTTGTTTCTCTTATGGAGAACTCCCAGAGGCATGCAGAAGCCATTGCTCAGTGAAGTGAACATGGGAGCAGATCAGGAGAAGTTGAGGAGCTATTAGTTATCTCTAATTTATTCTTCTAAATAGAAATTGTCTACTTAAAGAAAATGAGAAGGGAAAGAAAAAGACAACTTTCCCCCCTCATTAAATGCATATATATTCTTTGAATATTTGCAAACAAAATGTCTTGCCAGCCTCTGAAGAGCCTCAGAAGTCAGATTGCTTGTCCCCGATTTTTGGCGTGTTATTTCACTAACAATTCCATCTTCTGATTTGCCATCTGCCACCAAAGGAAACTTAAACTTTTTCAAAAATCTGGATTTTGCACATCCACTGGCCTTCCGTCATCTTTGTTCCACTAATATTCCTGGTCATGACAGTTTTGTCTTTCTTGAGCTTCTCCACAGGGCTATTAGTCTCCCTGTGCTTAATTCTGTTCATTAGACCTATTTCTGTTGCACTGTCTACAGAGATAACATGCTAACAATAAAATGTAGTTCCATGAGTAATGGAACTAATTAAAGCTTATTTTTTTTGTGTGTTATTTTTGACTAACGTGTCTTGGAAGGCACAGTCTGCTTGAAGCTTCCTCAGTAACGGAGACATTGTTAATGACTTTCTTCAGTCAGGAGCCTTCAGTGTCTAACAATCTATGACATCAGTTTTTCACTTATACTGGGTACTTAAATAGTTTGTTATAGCTGACTATATAAAAACAAAAAAAAGTGGAAATTTATTTATGAGATCTGTGTCCTTGAATAGATACTGGTTCAGAAGTTCCGAGTAATCAGGGAAACAGGCATATATGGACTTCAATTTCATGGAGTTATTTCTAAAAAAAAACCCTGAAAATGTGTCTAAAAATATTTTATTTCCCATAACTGTTGTTGAAAAACTGATCTCCCTACATAGGATTTTTAAAAATTTATTTATTTATTTTTCCCTGGAAAGCACCTAAGAGATTATGAACGCTACCAAAAAATACTTATTGACTAGGTTTTTCAAATACCACTTTCTGGCCAAATCAATGTAAAATTTATTTAAATGACTTCTCATCGAGAAGCATATTAGCTTGATTAAAAGAATTCATTAATGTGTCCAGATGGATTCTGACACTGAATGAACTCGGACAATTCCACTTGGCATGCAGTACTACTTTGTGCTGCTCATAGACAGGTACATACAACTACACCTAACTAAGGAATGTATGTGGGATATACCCACAGCTTCTGACACGTGTATGCCTCCAGGGGAGTCCATATGCCAGATAGGTGTCTAACTTCCCATTATAGTACATGGAGACCTACTTAAGAAAGTCAACACAATGCACACACTAATATAGATATTTACAGCTGATCTGCATACCATTGCTGATTAGGTGTATGAATGTGGACCAAAATTGCACTCCAAATGTCTAAATCACAGAATCAAAGAATCATTAAGGTTGGATAAGACCTCTAACATCATCCATTCCAACCGTCAATTCATCGCCATGATGCCCACTAAACCATATCCCTGAGTGCTACATCTACATGTTTCTTGAACATCTCCAGGGATGGTGACTCCACCACTTCCCCAGGCAGCCTGTTCCCATGTCTGATCACTCTTTCAGAGAAGGAATTTTTCCTAATATCCAACCTGAATCTCCCCTGACACAACTTGAGACCATTACCTCTTGTCCTATCACTGGTTACCTGGGAGAAGAGACTAAACCTCACCTCACTACACCCTTCTTGCAGGTAGTTATAGAGAGCAATAAGGTCTCCCCTGAATCTCATCTTCTGACTAAACTATCCCAATTCCTTCAGCTACTCCTCATAAGACCTGTGCTCCTGACCCTTCACTAGCTTCATTACCCTTATTTGGAAACACTCCAGAGCCTCCATGTCTTTCTTGTAGTGAGGGGCCCAAAACTGAACAGTAGGTTACCATCTTGAGGCAGAAATACTTGAAAATACTTTGTTGCTTACTGTAAATACATCTTTATTGGTCTTCTATAATGTGACACTTTGCACAGAATTTTGGCAGTGATTATGAGCAGAGCTGTGGAATTGACATCTAATTGGATTATATTTGTTTCTGTGTTAGAAAAAGCCCATTTTGATCAATCACAGTCTTGCTACAAAAATGTGCTATTTCTTTCACAGCAGTTTTCAAGAAAGCTGTTTTGAAATTTCTTGGAAGACATGCTCCAGCTTGTTGTGCCCAGCTGTTTTACATCACACAACAACACACTCACATATGATTAATGAAAACCATGTCATCCTACACCAGTCAAGAAAGAGCTAATTTAACTTGCCTATATTCCTATCCCTTCCGTAAGGATAAAAATCTCCTAGTGCTATGTTAAAAAATCAAGCAGATTACCTTCTTACACTTTGAGCAAAGGACAAGAAAGGAGAAGTTTCAAGAGAATACAGGACAAAATTAACCATAGGAGACCAACATATTTCTATTGGATCAAAATATAAAGATTAGAGGAAAATAAATAATAAAAAAAACCAACAACAAACAACCTGAGGCAATGCTTCTGCTGAAATTTTTTTCTCTAAATCAGAATTGCAAGCTTAGACTTGCCATTCTCCAGCATGCACTATATTATAAACTTTTGTCCCCCAATAAATATCACTTATTTTGATACAGTTTTAAGTAGCACCAAAGATCAGTTCACACAAGGAAGGGAAATTTATTTGTATAAACTTTCAGGTCAAATAACTTCAAATCTAGCAAGCTTAAGCAAGCCATATTCTACACAAGTAGGAAAAAAAAAAAACAAACAACAAACCAAACAACAACAAACAAAAAACCAGAAAAACACCAAAAAACCCCAATCTTTTAAAGTGAACTTTTGTCAACAGATAATTCTGAAGAGTTCAAAGCAGAAACTAGAATTTACAGGTGTGCACATAATACAGGTTGGCAAACATGCAGTAAGAGGTAATGTCTGGTGTATATCTGCTTTGCTTAAAGGCTAAATCCTATTAAAAACTAAATAAAATTAAAATAAAATCTGTGATTATAAAATACTCCCAGTACACATTTTAAAACAATTTCTTTCCTCATGAAGTCACAAATCCCTTCAAGCCCAAATTTTAGCTTATTTCAATGGCTGTTGTTAAGCTCAGCTGTATTAGGTGTGGCTTTGTTTATATTCTTTTTTTTTTTTTTTTTCCCTTTAAACTGGTGTTAAGTAAAACTGGGGGGAAAAATAAATGGAACACAAAATAAGTTTTTTCTCCAGTAGCTCTAAATTAGGACGTATTTCAGCAAAACATTTTAATTATTTATTTTTTTTTACCAATATTGATTCTGTTATAAATATATAGCAAAAATATGGAACTGCAAGCAGTTCCATGATCTAAAATTAAGAATTAATTTTGCTTAAGCGATGAATTTTAAAAGATGTCCAAAACTGGACTCTAGCTAAGCCCTAACTTAAGTTGTTCCACAACTCCGGAGTTTTATTCAAAAGGAAGTGAGCTGAAGTTAAGACTGTGACTTTTTATCCTATGCACATCTGGAGGATCTCCTTTTGGAAATATACATGTATATTGGTAGGGATGAACAGGATAAATACCTTCTGAAAAGTAAGTAACATACAGTTTTCTGTGTCTAAAGTTTCAATAAATTTTACTATCCAGAACTAGAAATAAGCCACATAATTAATCTCCAAAGCTGAACAAAACCTGAATGATTATCACCTTTGATTATTTTAATTTTCATTAATGTAATGAAAACGTGATCAGTTACGGTTTTTTTCCTTATGCAGTACAGATTTCATAAACTCATCATAGTATACTGACTGCAATTATATGACACCAAGTGGGATATGGAGTCAGTCACACATACTCACGCAGGCAAAAAGCAGAAATAATGTTTCAAGCTTTATATTTTTGGTCAGGTATAGAAGTTCTCACAATACGGACAGGTAGATTATAAATGAAAACTGTCTTGCAGTAAAGCAGGTAATACTAAGACAAAGTATTTAATGGTTTATCAAAAACTGCCTTTTCAACAAATTTACACTAAGCAATAATGAGGTATATTTTGCAGTGTTTAATCTGCTTTAAAAAAAAAAAGTGAGAAAAAATTCTTCTGTCCAGCTCTCAAGTATTAAATCCGTACATCTTTTAGGCTGACAGTTCAGCTTCAGGCTATAAAATAGAAGAACCTGTTCTACATCTACTGTTTAAAACAAGAGCAGAAAAACTAACCTCCATCAATCTGCTGTCTTTGTTTTATGGCTTATCTGTGACAAAAAAATGAACTATAAGAAAGATTTGTTTCGATTCCACAGACAGATCCATCAACCCACTGGTACCATGAACCACACTTTCCGATCGAGATTGGTGGTAATGGTGCAGCTGCAGTATTAAACATAGTATAACACTGAGCTACTGCTATTCACTTGCAATTCTAGGAATGATCTGTAATAAGAAAGTATCTAGAAAATGTGAATGTTACATCACACACCCGAAGTAATACAAGTTCACATGGTCATTTTTTCACATATATCTCTTCCAAATGGCATACTTTCTTTTAGACACTCTCCCAGGATCAAAACAAAACAAAACAAACAAACAAACAAAAAAAGGACATGATATAATTTTGAATATTTTTCTCAGAGGAAATTTCTGTCCAAATCCTTTGAATATAAAATGTATACAAATATGTGGTTTCTTCAACAAAGTACTTGTAAGCTCTTCAAGAAATAACAGTCTATCGAGTTCTGAGCTGTGACTTTTTAAGTTGTGACTTTTCAAAAAATAAACCCTACAGAGATTTATAATCTCACATGTAAATTTTGCATCACAAGAGAAGACAGCTAGCAGATGAAGTATTTGCTCACCTGAAAGAAGCAGTTCAACAGACTGAAGTCTACTTGTGATGGTATGTAGGGTGAAGAGAGCAAAGGAAAGCAAAGTCGGGAATGCTTGAAAAATAAAATATTTTTAGTTAACAAGAAGAAAATTAAAACGTTGGGGGAAGGATTCATTTCACATCTAAATCCCTCTCCCAAAATGGTCTCTGATTTTATCTTAACCTTTTGAATAGCCATCTCTGAAAAAGTGTGGTAGCAGTTGTATGAAAGGGCACAATTCTTTTAGTTAAGGGCCAGTGCAGATCATATTCAGGAATATCTCCCACTGAGGTAAATAATCTGCTTAGGGTAAAAGGGAGTGTACAGTGAAGTGGTGATGCAAATGATTTAGTGTAGTGACTCGGCATGTAGTTTCAGCCTGCTTTTTAGGTAGCTCTATCCTGACAGCAATTTCATAATGCATTCAAACCCAGTGCCAGAAAATATCAACTAAGTAAAAAAAAAAAAAAATTGAGACATTCTTAAAAAATGATAGTTCAATTTGTTTTAAAGAATGATGCAAATATGAGAAAAAGGGAGAGAAAAACACACAAGTATAGTTTAGTGGCATTTATCCCCTAAAGATTGTGAAAAATGTATCTTGTATGGATTATCTGGATATTTGCAAAGCATGAAAAAAACAGATAATTATATAACCTATCAACAACTTCCCATGGAAAGAGCTTATTTGGTTTCTGACCTGATATCATATTCATTTAATCTAATTTATGGAACTGCTTGAGGAAACATTCGGCTGCTTTCTGAAAGACTGACTTGGGGATTATTGGAGCTGTATAAGTGTTCAACTGATCAGACTTAAAAAGAAACATTTTGTTTTACATTAATCTTGCAGAAATGGGCAATGAATTTGAGAAATAGATTGCTGTCTAAAAATCTTACCAAAAATATGTAGCTGAAAGCAACCACAACTACTTTTTGTTTTTAACAGTCTCTTTTTCTTATTTTCAATCTTTATTCAACATCTGTTCTTTCCCTGTTCTCTGTAACATAATTATGCAGAAATCCAGCATAAAACAGGTGGAGCAGTTAATAGCAGGTAGCTTAAACATTTTTTCACACTGATGCCCTGCAGATGTTTCTTTTTTTTTTTTTTTTTTTTTTTCTTTTGGCTTCTCACTTAATTTGTACACATTTTTTTCCTGATCTTGAAGTATGCTTTCACAACATATATAAGCACCTGAAAATAAGTCTGGGAAATGTACATGTTCATAAGGCCTTTATAGTTATAGGTAGCGCATTTAAAGTGAGAAAGTGAAATTCACAGTTTGTCCAGTCAAAGGAGAAGAAATGTGAGATAGCTAGTCTCTCACCACACTCACTCCAGGAAGACTTCCAGAGCTTTTAAAGATATTCTGTATAAAGGCTGACAATCTTTCAGTATAAGTCTATGTATATGTTTTCTTTTCTTCAAGATAGGTTCACTTTGATTTTCTATAATTGACATAAATTTACTACACATCTCAAAAGTAATCATGGTTCCATGACAAATTCTCCTCATTTTGCAATACTTCATTTCAGTAATTAGCACTTGACATTTAGCCTAAAAGAGATGGAAAAATGTTATACTGACAGATGTTCAAAAGGTCCACTAAAATATGAGTTTCTCCATGCAGAAACAGATACAAGACGCTGATTTCCCCTGAATTTCCAAAGAGTTCACTGATTAAGATAAATAAAGAATTCTAAAAAACGTTTAAAGAAGTTGGGGTTAAGTGAGAAAAAAGTATTGAAAGTCTAGTAAATCTTCACTTTAGTTCACACCAGAAAAAAAAAATAAAAAGAAAAAAATTTAAAAAGACAATACTATGTAGAAATAGAATGGATTTCATTTTAAGTGATACATGTAAACAAACAAAGCACAGTAAGTGTAATTGAATGAACAACCTCTCATAATTAGAGGATTCTATCTTCAGGTTTGCATAAATACCTTAACTGGAATTATTCCATGTATGTTAAATTTGTTTATAAAAGATGAATCCAAACAAGCCTGATAAGGATGAACATTTTCCCCATGGGCTTAGTAATGTATAACTGCTCATGTTTGCATTCTGAGAACTGAATAACCTAGGAGTTTTTTCACATTGTCACTGATCTATTTTTATATTCCTGGTATTTAAGGCAACTATTCTATATTTTCCATATTTTATGTCAGACTTGTAACAAAAGTTGATGTTTAATATTTTTCCAGCCTGCCTGCTACTTAATTTTTTTCCCATTTATGTGGAGTTTCACTCACATATTTATTATAGTTCAGTGAGATACTACCCTTTATTAATGAAACACCATGTAATCTGATGGTTCCTGCTGGAAGAAAAATATTATCTGCTTTCATTTGTCTCACAAGAGGTGATGAATAGTTAAAAATTAGCACAGAAAGCATATGTGAATTTCTAGTTTATCTATGAAACATTTTTTCTTTAAGAGGGTCACAAAACTGCAGCTTCTATTCTTCAGGGTTTAAAGTAAAAGAAATTATGTCATTGCAGTGGTGAAGTAGGTTTGACACAGATAAGTAAAAGAATGTTTCTTAACTAAATATGAATTTTTTAAAATCTGAAAGATTAAGGCATTTTCTTTGGGCAAAATTACATGTAAAATAGTTACAGATTATGAGTTTATTTCACTTTTGTTTGTTCTTCTGAAAGATGTCTGGTTTCCCTCCCAAGCAGAAGGTTAAAATTAATTTTCAAATGAAAAAAGACACCCAAAAAAACTAAACCAAAACCAAACTCCAATTTAAAATCCCGCTTTGAGGTAGGTAAGAAAAAGCATTTTTTTTTTTAACAGTATGTAAAGCCAGAAGCTGTTTTAATAATGAAAGATAACATAGATAGCTTTTGTAATGTGCCCAGTGAACTTAGCCATAAATATGTGCATATGTAAGAGAAAAAAAAAAAAAAAAAGTTTTTGCATGAGGGAGTTCTTAGGCATAAGTTTGGGGACTGTCTTTATAGTTTCACTATTAAATTATCAAAGTTGCTGAAAACTCTCTTTGTTCCATACCGTCCTCACCTGCTTCCAGCAAAGAAACCAAAGCAGAAAAGACAGTTTGGAAACAGGCAGCAAATTATAAAGAATAGGGGAAGAAACTGAAAGACAGCCTGCATCTGGTATGTCCTGAAATTACCTTGGAAGTCTACTTAGAACTACCTGCCATGTAGTGTGTTACTACTTACTGTGCACTCATGTGTGCCGAGAAAATTGGGATTCTTGTAATGGATTGAGCCAGACTGCAATTTAGATTGAAGTTTTTTAGAATATTGGGTGGGGGAAGAAAGTTAAAAATAAAATCTAAAACAAACAAACAAACAAACAAAAAAAAACCTGGCCTTGAACACTTCCAGGGAGGGGGCATCCACAACTTCTCTGGGTGACCTGTTCTGGTGTCTGACCACCCTCACAGGGAATTTCTTCTTATTATCTAATCTAAATCTACCCTCTTTCAGCTTAAAACCCTGTTCTATCTCTACCTGCCTTTGTAAAAAGTCCCTCCCCAGCTTTCTTGTAGGCCCCTTCAGGTACTGCAAGGCCCATACAAGGTCTCCCCTAAGCCTTCTCTTTTCCAGGCTGAACAGCTCCAATTCTGTCAGCCTGTCTTCATAGGAGAGGTGCTCCAGCCCTCAGATCATCCTGGTGGCCTCCTCTGGACTCGTTCTAACTGGTCAATGTCTTTCTTGTGTTGGGGGCTCCAGAACTGGACACAGTACTCCAGGTGGGGCCTTACGAGAGCAGAGTACAGGAGGAGAACCACCTCCCTCAACCTGCTGGCCACGCTTCTCTTGATACAGCCCAGGATATGGTTAGCCTTCTGGGCTGCAAGTGCACATTGCCGGCTCGTGTTCAACTTCTCATCCATCACCACTCCCAAGTCCTTCTCTTCGGAGCTGGTCTCAAGCTACTCATTGCCCAGCATGTATTTATGTTTGGGATTGCCCCTACCCAGGTGCAGGACCTTGCATTTGGCCTTGTTGAACTTCATGAGGTTAGCACAGGCCCACCTCTCAAGCCTGTCAAGGTCCCTCTGGATGGCATCCCATCCCTCCAGCATGTCAACCTCACCACTCAGCTTGGTGTCATTGGCAAACTTGCTGAGGGTGCACTCAATCCCACCGTCCATGTCTCCCACAAAGATGTTGAACAGTACCAGTCCCAATACCGAACCTTGAGGGACACCACTTTTCACTGGTTTCCACTCTGACATTGAGCTGTTGAATACAACTCTTTGAGTTCAGCCATCCAGCCAGTTCCTTATCCACTGAGCGGTCCATCAATCAAACCCACATGTTACCAATTTAGAGACAAGGATGTCATGTGGGACAGTATATGATTACTACATATATACAATATCACTTCAAGGTTCTACCAAGACACGATAGATGTTAGAAGAAAGTAACTTCCTCATATCTTTGCACAGGAAAAATTTCCTGGGTTTAAAATATATTATTTACAAACTTGACAAACCTAAATTAGACACATCAATAGCTTTTGGTTTCTTCTTTCATCTCTCAGTGTGCTCTTTAGTGAGCTTACAATTCACTAGGGGCCACTAAAAGCAAGATTTCCATCTTGTTTTCTCGGATGCATGATATGCACTGGAAGACTGGTATTTTACATCATGAAATTCCTTCTGAATTATCTTAAACTCTTTTTTTTTTATTTTCTGATATTTCATTAAAATTATTTTTTATGTGTAATATTTGTGTTTTTCTACATACTATGATAATTGTCTTCCTTCTCATGAGATCTGATTTGTGTTCTTATCTCTAGATTTCATCAATTTAGAGTTTTCTGACATTGTTGCCAAAGTTTTCAGGAAATGAAGTTCTATCTTGTGTCTGCTGTTTGAATCTGTAGTTTTGTAAATATAATTGTTCTGTGTAATTTGCATCTATGATGCTAATGTTATAAAATATTTTATACACAGAACAAACTTTTCAGGTATGAAACCTTAATTTTTAAAAAATAGTGCCTATTTGTGGACCTTTTATTAAAGAACTGAAAAAGGAGTTCACTGATAGTGTGTTTATAATGGAATGGAAAAATCCTAGGTGTAGGACATTTTGACATAAATACTGTCAAAGGATAGCATTACCCTTGCCTTTTTGCATGAGACATTTCATTACATATTGTCTTGCCCCGACCTTTGGCCTTATGTGTCAAAGAGGATACTAACCTTCAAATGCCTCAGATTGACCATACCAAGAACTTTTGTTAAAAATGTAGTTCGTATTCAGAAGGCTTCTTAGACTGCTGGATATGCTTCAGCAATAAGTGCAAGCTATGTGTCTACCAAAAGTCCCAAAACTCAATATAGCTATTCACCAAAAAAAGGGATAATACTGTAAGACAATAGTGATCCCAAAAATCTGAATTATGCCCTTTGCAGCTTAGGAAGACAATGATAACTGGAAGGTGGATGGTACTGATCCTAAGTAGAACAGACAAGCAAACAAGTCATTTTTGATTTCATTGCAAAAATAGTATTCTAATAAATGTGAAGAGATTCGCCAACTGTAACAAACTGACATTCATATCCAATCATCTAAATCCTGAGCAAGATCAGGAAGACACTAATTAACAAAAAAAAGAAAAAAAAAATCTAAGCAAATTTAACATTCTTGAAAATTCAGTAATTCAGTCTGGACTTGGGTCATCACATAGACTTGACACTACAGTGGTGGTTGATATAAAGAGAAAGATAAGACATTCATCATTCTTATATTCCTGTATCTCTGCATTATTTAATGCTGTCAACCATGAGATCTGTCTAGCTTGTTTGAACTAGGGAGAATATGTTATACTTTTTTGAAGAAAATTAGCAATAACAGAACCTATCCTCCACAACTAAGACCTGCACTTATGGTGAACAGCATAATCATCGGTGTACTTTCAGGTTCTATCTATATATCATGATTGGATGATATATCATATGTATTAGGTGATATAATTCACATGGTATGGACTGAAAAGCCAACAGCTAGCATGTAGCAGACAGCTTTACCTTTCTTTATCTCAGGAAAATGATGCTACCTTCACCAGGGAGATAAGTGGGCAAGATCAGCTCATGAAGGAATAATTTACTAGTTCAGCAGAGTAAATGGCCCTAAAAGACTCATAGAAGTATTGTGAAGCTCTCACTATACTGTAGTCTCCTGGGGCTGAAATTGTGCCACTATAAAGAATTAAGTGATCTGGGGAAATGTTCTGGGAAGGCTATATTCCTTACCTATGTAAATTAGAAGTTAGCCTTTTTATGCTTCCTACCTAGTAAATGAAAAAAGAGAGGCTCTTTCAGAGGTTAATTTTGTTTAAATGGTTAATACAGACTAAAATACTTCTGGAGTATGCATCCTCTCTTGTTTGGCTACCAAAAATGAGGACAAAGACTCGTTAACCTCATGAAATTCAACAAGGCCAAGTGAAAGATCCTGCACTGGGTTGAGCACTCCCCAGTATCCATACAGACTGGGAAATGAATGTGTTGAGTGCAACTCTGCAGAGAAGGATTTGAAGGCATTGGTGGTATATGCATTTTTACTGATGAAAAGCTGGACATAAGGCAGCAATGTCCACTCGCAGCCCAGAAAACCAACCATACCCTGGGCTGCACCAAAAGAAGCGTGGCCAGCAGGTTGAGGGAGGTGATTCTGCCCCTTTACTCCACTCTGGTGAGACCCCATCTGGAGAACTGCATCCAGCTCTGGAGTCCTCAGCACAAGAAAGACATAGACCTGTTTAAGCAGGTCCAGAAGAGTACAACAAAAATTGTCAGAGGGCTGGAACACCTCTCCTACGAGGAAAGGCTGAGAGTTGGGGCTGTTCAGCCTGGAGAAGAGGAGGCTTTGGGGAGACCATATTGCAGTCTTTCAATACTTGAAGGGAGCCTATAAGAAAGATGGCGACAGACTGCCTGTAGAGACAGAAAACACAACGGTTTTAAATTGAAAGAAGTTAGGTTTAGATTAGATGTAAGGAAGATTTTTTTTTTTTTTATGATGAGTGTGGTGAGTCCCGGCCTGTGGTAGCAGGGTTGGACTAGATGACCTTTAAAGCTCTCTTCCAGCCCAAACCACTCAATGATTCTATGATCCTATAAATCAAGTATCTTAACTTACATGTTCTTTGTTAACATTAGGTTGTCACAAAATGCAACATATGAATAATATTTCCCCTTTTTGCTGGTTGGCTACAAAACTGTCTGCCAAGTAGAAAGTGATCCACCCTTGCTCAAGTCTTAACTTCTCAGGTGAAGTGTCATATATCATGACATGACATTTCATAGCTATGATAGTTTAACTTATCTGGCAGCCAAACAAGACACAGCCACTCTCAGCCTTCCCCCCCCGCCCCCTAACCCTTCACTCAGGGAATCAAGGAGAGAATTGGAGGGATAAAGGTCAGGAGACTTGTAGGTTGAGATAAGAACAATTTAATAATTAGAGTAAAATAAAATTTAAATAATTAGAATAATAATACTAACAATGATAGCAACTATATACATATGTGAGTGATGCGCAGTACAATTGCTCACCACCAGCTGAGAACGATCCCGGAATAGCGAAAAGGAACCCCAAAACCAAAATTGCAATCACAGAAAAGCAAGCCCAAGCGATTCCCAAGAGAATCCCCCGTTTTCCAGTCAGTCCCGGTTAATATACTAAACATAGGGTAATATGATATGGAATATTTTATTGGCACATCCAACTGTCAGTTCTGGATTTTACTAACCACTACACTTTTCTTCTCCACTCCTCCCTTCCAGTCCTCTGCTCTTGCAAACTACCCAAGCACAGTGTCCTTGTAGTTATCGACACTGTTCTCATAACAATCTTCACTGAAACCAAAACACAATGCTTTCTAACTACTAAGGAGAAAATTAATTAACCCTATCCTAGCAAAAATCAGAACAATAGCTCAATTAGAATTACAAATTCTAACTAGAATTGGAGTCCTTTGGGACATAGGCTACCAATAATGCATTAATTTAAAGTTTAGGCACTCAGCTGGTTTTTTCCTTCTGGAGAGAAAATGAGAGATCTTAAGTCAAGAGCTTAATACACCACTGGGAGGTACTCAGATACTGCTGTGATGAGTATCAACAGAGTAAGTAGGACTATCTAACACATAATAAAGCAATGTGGGAAAAGGTTGACTTTCAGAGAACTAACTGCTCTTTTGATAATAACTTGGCAGCATATGTGCAAGGCATGCATACATATATTTATAATCCTTTTTTTTTTTTTTCCCTACTACACAGGGATGATAGCGATTGCCTCTTTTGCTCTATGCTCAATTGACAAGCTTGATTTCTTCTGAAAGAGATAAATGCTTTTCACTTCCAAATTGAAAATATGACTGAAAGGCCTTGATGCTTTTAAGTTACTACATTTTTCCAGGACAAACAAGAATACTAATCATAAGTAAAAAATAACTAATATGAACAAAACTAGCAAAAAACCATCCTGCTGGATAGTAGTCCACTGGAATGAATGAAGCATAAATATTAATATATAAAAGACAAATAGTGAGGTGGATCACAGAATGCAGTTACTATTACACTTTTTTCCTGTTGGACTGTTTGGAACAACAAATTAAAAAAAAAAAAATATGGAAAAACCCAAAACATTAAAAGACCTTTAAGGTAGGAAGTATTTGAGGCCATTAACCTTGACAGAGCTGTCTTTGCCCTAAGCAATCTTTGTACTTCCATAACATGAGCCACCAATGTTCATTTGGAGACTGAAATGAAAATACGACTGTGTTTCACTCATGGAATAGTACTCATGTTTTGTTAAATGTACCCACTTAGTCACTGCCATAGACTTGCTTTCCCGATGCACCTTAAGAGAAAGTGCAATTATTCAAACGTGAAAACTCCATATAAATATTTTCTTGCTCATGTATTTCAGTAATTTAGGCTGTGTCCAGGATGACCATGTAATCGCCTTCAAATGCATTACCCTAATCTCTAGAGACCTGCCAAGTAGTGACAAACTTAGACTTCTAAAAAAAGAAAGTTACGTAGCTGTAAACAAGGAAAAAAAAAAACAAACAGTATATAAAATTCTTACTAGAAATTAAAAATAAGATTAGAAGCAATGTTTCTGATCACAGGAAGTCAAATTAATAGAATGAGGTTAACCAGAAAAAAAGAATAAGAAAGGGAAAACTGTATGGAAAAGTAGTGAAAAGATTAAAAAGACATGCCTTATGTAAAATAGGAAAAAAGGTGGTCAGAAGGGAAAAAGCTAATTATAAGGTCAGGGATAGAAGAAACATACCATAATTAAGAGGTACTAAGAAGAAAAAATTAAAAAAACAAGGTGAAAAACAGTATGTGACTAGCAGGAATAAATAAGAAATACTAAATAAGAAAGATGGAAAAGGTGCTAGTGCCAGAAAAAAAATGCAAGAATACAAAAACACATGAAACGAAGGGAATGTTAAAAGTAAAATGCTGGGGGAGAAATGTAATGTAATGATAGGATCAAAGGAGTGCGGTAGAAGTCACATAAGTGTTACTAAGAGTGACTGAAAGTAATAATAATGATGAAGATGATTGAACTGATTTGTTTCAAAAAGAAAAGTCAGTAACTAAGAATTATTATGGTGGAAATGAAAAAAAAAAAATCACAAAAAGAACAATTTGAGCCACTTGAAAATACCACTAATATCTGTGCAATCTGACTAAATGTATACCTCCTAATGCATATTTTAGTGCCCACCAACAGTACATAAAATATTACACATAAATGCATGCATAATAATAATAATAATACAAACCTAAACCATTCAGCTGTATCACAAATAATAATTATCTGGGACACTAAAAGATCATGGCAAAAGCTAATCTAATAAGTCTTCCATTATCCTTTAATACTTTAAAACTGTGCCGTGAGCTAAACAGTTGTCAAAATTGAGTTCTGTTTACAACGAGCTGAGTATCAGTGAAATAAACAGAGATCACTACTGAGTTCTATTTACAAAAACAAATTGTTCTTTCTGTAATTGAGCTGAAAAGGTTAGTCGTCTTCTCCTCCTGCCCCACCCTCCATCAGACTTTATGCTTACTGGAGGCACAAAGGCAGATGAAAGATCATATGTCATTTGTTGAACAGATAGGAATTGCAAGAGAGGGGACATAATAGAAAGACCCCACCAGATAAAGCTGATTAGCTGCTGCCTTGCAGGGATGAGGTCACAGAGAGCACAGTGAATACTTTATACAAGATATTGTATTTCATTTTAACTCAGCTAATGGCATACTCCTTTCTCTCCAAAGTGCAGTGGCTAAAGTGTGGTCTACCAGATAAGTGCAATCCATGGCCATTCTCCTTCTGAAGGGAGGTACAGACTGCAGAGGTTATGCAGAGAAGCACAGGGGATCTGTTTTCTGCTCAAGTTCATATGGACTACCATTCCCCATATAGCAAACATAAAATCTGCAGTTGTATACATTCCACCTTATGCAAATATGATCTAGCATAAATATTTGTTGAAAGCTAACTGCATACAGATTCAGGGACTATACTATTAATAAGCCTACATCAGAAGACCGGGTTCAGATTTCATGCTGCAAAGTACTGCCTATCTGAATGCCCAGCATGAACAGAAGAATAGCTCACGACTTATCACGTCTTCTAAGTTTTTATTCATTTATACTCAGGAAAGATAGCATACTCTTCGTTTTGCAGCAATAAAGTCTTACATTGACAGGCACTTTGATGTCCAGCTCCCCACTTCCCAGCACTCTTGCTAATATTTTTCTTCTACCACAATCACAGATTAGCTAGTGTCTGGCACCAATATAGACATTCATGCCTGAATATAAAATACCAACTGCATACTAACAGCCATGGTTGCCTGTACCATCATTTCTCTACAGGTATGTAATTCATTTCTTGAAGAAATGCTATTACAATACAACTAAATATAAAACAGCTCCTCAGCAGGTATCATGGAGGTGAGAATATCCCTTCACAGTCAGACTAAAAATTTGTTTTATACAAGCCAGTCTGCTTGTTTACTGTCAGAGACAATACATTTTGCATCGTCACTTAAGATGTTTTCTTTATCTGGCATGATAGTTACAATCTATAGTTCTCAGCTATGTGCCCCAGGGACTAGAACTATCAAAATACAAGGAAAGCAAATACGCTAATAAAAATGCAGTACCAACCCATCTCGTGAACAAAACCAGAGTCACCTTTGATTTCCAGCATGCTCACAACCTTATTCAAGACAGCTGCTAAATTGCTACTTTAGAACACTGAATGTCAGCATGAAAAAAGATCTTACATTATGAATAGCTGGTACCTAATACACAGCCTAGCTTGGGCAAGAATATGGATTCATCATAAATAGTACATAGTTTTGCATATAGAACTCAAATCAAAGAAAACCTTACTGAGAAACTTTATTATGATGGCAAAGCATACTGTTCCTTTGAATGATGAATTATAAAAACAAAAACTGAAAAAAAAGGCAATTAAATCTGCTTAATTCCAACTTCTTGCAAAACGACACCAGATCTAAAAATTTAAGGCTCATTTAAAGCAAATGGAGTGGGTCATTAACAGCTTATTGAAGATGTCAATCAACTGGAAATGCGGGAAGAATTTAAACACATGCAACTACTGGCAGTCCTCATGCCTGATTTTTTCCTTCTTATTCTACTAAGGTGAAAAATTCAGTTGTGCACCTCTATTGGAACTAGAAATTCCTCCCAGTGTAGATATCTATTTATAATTCTTTCATAAAAATAACTACTGTAACACTAGAGATGTTAAGAAACTTTGTGCTGTAGAAGTGGATTGTCTACCTTCTTTATCTAGACTAATTAAATACAAATAATGTTAAAGTTTGCTATTAGTACCTTGGGATTTTTAACACATCTGACTAGGTGCATTGTAGCTGCACTTATGTTTCACTTGCAAAATCTGACTGCTATAGATGTTGGAAACTTTAAAATTCTTTTAAATCTGTTTGTCTGCAGGACAAGTCTGAACTTTCTGTTGGGAAATGAGTTATTTAACAGTAGCCAGTCATGGTTTGCAAGAAAAAGACATTATTCTTTGATATCTTTCTTATAACTGTACAATTTAAGATGGAGCACATGAAGTCATTACTCTAAACAGAAGTAAAAACTGAAAGGAAATCTGCACCGTTTGCTCAGTCCAGAATGATGAAAGTACACTTTTGCTTGGGTAGTTACTAGCAAAATGTGACTTCTAATCTGATTAGGCCTGTAATACAAACAGAAATAATGAATAATAGTGGAACTTTTAAGCTGTTATCTGTAAATAAGATTTATAATTAAGATATCTCCTTTAAAATAAGATATAAAATGAATGCTTTAATTTTAAGACTTTGATGTCTTATACTTTACACAATGTAAAGTATAAGACATCACAATGTAAAGTATAAGACATCAAACTTTCCATCTTGCTGTAATTCTGGTTTGGTAATTTGAAAATCTAACATACTGCTTAAAATTTAAGACCTACATTTTTTTTTTTTTTTTGTATACTCAGAACGAACATTCATTTATGCTGCCTGCAAAACACCTAGCTCACATTAAAAAAGATAAAATAAAATAGGACAAAATTGCAGGAGCAGATACTGTAAATAGTTTGTGGCTATCCTGCATGAAACATCTTACCTATGTCTAGCAGGAACACTTATTCAAGGAGTGTGATTTTTTTAAAAGACTAATGAAGAACTTTTTTTTTTTCCTGTTTCAACATCTGTGAAAATGCACATAAAAAATTCTGTGCCGAGATGTGCCTAATTCCAGAAAGTGGTATGAATTGCAACAGGCTAAAGTAATTGTCCACTTCTTCCTTTGATCAAAAATAAGACTTTTACCCAAGAGGTGTAAAAAAACCATGACAGTTGCCATTTTTTAAAATTTTGCTTTAAGTAACTTTGCAGTGTGGATTCCTGATCTTTTGGGCTGGCAAATATCATTAGAAAAGACTTAGTTCCGACAGAAGCAAGCTTCATCTTTCTTTAGGCTGTGGCTCCACAATATATAAAGCTAAGTCAGATTAGTGCTGCCTGGCATCCACTCTGAATGAGTTTCTGACCTGTTTTAATGTTATGGTGAGTAAGTTCAAGTGGTTAAAAGAAAATAAAAAAAACCCAACAAATAGTTTTCTATTAGTTCACCTTCCTGAACTGGCTTGCTGAAAGTCCACATGAGCCTTCTCTCCTTTAAAATCTCCAGCTGGAGAGAAGGGAACATACCAGGTTGGTGAAGCCGGGGTTGTTTATCTGATTTAGAACAATTAACATTACGAAAGTAACTTTCTAACACTGGAGAGACTGTGATGAACCTGTGTTCATCAGGATCTAACAGTTGTCATAGAGAGTTGCTCACATTTTTATCTCTCTCTTTAATGTTATTTTCTTTTCTTATTGTTTTAAACACATTAATGCCTTCTTAGGTATTGCCTTTCTGAGGAAATAGCTGGTTCCACTGCTAAAGAAATCTGGTCACAGAAGACATTTCCAGGATGTGAATTCTTCACAGTGAGAACGGAAGTCTACTTATGCAACCTGGTACCACAAGATGCATGCTTGCCACATGCATTACAAAGTCAATGTAAATGTAGCTGCTCTGAGACACTAACTGATGGACCCTAGCCTTACATCTGCTTCTGAAGTAATCACAAACGTGTCACAGAATCTACAGGGTAAAAAATAACTGATTCAAGGTCATCCAGCTGAAGAAAGATGTGACGATGGAAGAAAAAAACATATTCTTAATATGTATATATTAGGAATGTTTCCTTAAATTATATACCTTATGCTTACTTAGGTAGTACAAAGTCTCAAGATCTTATTAGACATACAGAGAAAGGAACAAGAATTCTTTAGTTTTACTTCAATAAATATTGTAATTTTTTTTTTAAGTTGGATTTGATAGCAACCATCATTGTTGTAATCCCTCTCTGCTCAAACTGTTGTAGTTAGCATTATGTAGGAATCAGAGTTGAGGACAGAAGCATAATATGCACAGAACAAGAAAATTAGTTGTTTAAAAGGGCAAGCTACCACAACCTATCATATCAACAATGCATATTTTTCACTGTTTCTCAATTCACTTTCAATGCCAGTTCAAGAACCTGGTCATAGTATTTAAGGCTTTGCTGAGTGGATTCATCTGAGAATAATTCTCTGTTCACTGCAAAATGAGACAGCTGTGTTCCTCTAGGTCACTCTTGTGAGTGTGAAGCTCTCAAGACTAGGAATAAAATATTCTCAGTTGGACTCTCATATGATAGAAAAGGCACATCACAAGATATAAACAGAGGGTCCAGTCAGATTCTCTTACACTAAGGATGTAATCAAAGCCAAAAATCGTAGTGAAAGTAAACAAAACCAGAAGCTAAACGGCAGTAAATAAAAGCTGCCATGTCTGTAAGCTAAGGGTTGGAAAGCCAAGCCTGTTATTAACACCTCCGTGGTTACATCAAATTTATATGGTGTGGATCTACCAGAATGTACATATTGCCTCTGGCTTCTCATCCATAATACCTAATTCCCATTCTTTTAGTAGAAACCAGGCTGCAATGAGATAAAACTGAATTCAACAGAAGCTTTGTCCCAGTAAGTAGTTGAGCACAAGCAGGTCTCATAGTTTGGTCATGTTGATATCTAAAGGATTGACGTTTTTGGTTCACATGTGCTGTGATAACCAGGAAATGTGCTGTGCACCTGGAAATGTGATTAAGGGGATAGGTAAGATCAGAATCCTATGGACTTTAGCGTACTGTACTTAACAAAATGAATGTGTTGTATCTTTCTTTATCTTTTCACTAGAAATATGAATAACTTTGTTTTTTTTTTTTTTTTACATCTTGATGTGTTTTACAAGGAAATAGGAGGTTTTTGTTTTGTTTTGTTTTGTTTTATTTCATATAACACTATTTTCAAACTTTATTTATTATTTGCCCAAACTCACTCTCCTTGCACACTATTCCTTCGAAATAGCTGGAAGAGCTACTTTGGAATAAAACCAGTTCTGCTGCATAGAACAAATGGCAGGATATGCTTGAAAAGTTACACGGCTGGCAGTTGCCACTGAGAATAAAGCATACAATGCTAATTCTCAGCATGCATCAGGGTGGAATTCAAGCTCAGCTGAACAGAGTTGCAGGTAGACTTGTCTACCTTTGAGCTGTTCAACCTGACAGTGCAGCGTACCATAGCTTTACATTCAGACCTGTTTTGTTCTTTTCACTAAGGAAATCCTGAATACAGGATTGATGGCATTGCTCGTTTGAATCAGCAAGCAAGCTATTAACGGGACATGACTGGGTCAAATATTCTACAAGTTTCCGGTTTTGTTGTAACCTCTTTTTAAAAACGAAATGAAAGGAAGTTTGCTTTTCCTAAAGTTCCAGATGCAGGATTTAAAAATAAATATGTATTGTAATTTAATGAGAATCTAAGAAGAAAAGGTAAAACATCTCAGATAAACTGAAAGACTTCCATCCTTGTCTAAGAAAATATGAATTACACTCTGTGGAGCTCAAAACATTGATTCCTTCTCTAGGGATTCTTTGGCTGGATCTGGGTTAGTAAATGTAAAAGTGCCACAGCTGGAAACTGTCTGTACCATGTAACTACTCTATGTATAATGCCCATACAGTTGGAATGATACCAGGTATTCCTTCGGCCTGGGCCAGTTATCATTCTGACAGGTTGTTGCAGACATGATTCAGAAATCAGCATAGTCAGGAATAGTGGCTGTGTGATCCCTCTGCTTAGCGTAACACTCTTCTTGGATTTTACCTTGAACATGTACAAAAGTTCCGTGTGAAAAGAGCCTCAGTAATTACAAAAGCAAGTCACTTTTCTGTGCTGTGGGGTGAAAGAGACTACAAATATATCTGCCACCAGACTGTGGAGCTTGGTTTTGAGGTCAGAGTGCCTATGATTTATTTGCACAAAGTAAGGTTATGAGTGTGTTACCTGACAGTATCTCAGCAACAGTGAATAAAGATGACAGTTAACAGTATGCTTCTTTTGTGTATTGTGACTTCCTTTACCAGACCCAGCCGTGAAGCTGCAGCAAACCCCATGAAGCTATGGTAGCCTAGTTAGGCACGTCAGCAACCCAAACAGATAACACTGCAGTCCATAAAGCAGGAGTGGACATCAGGTGGACAAGCAACTTAAGGTATTGTCTTGATGAATGACCTCCACAACGCATTGGTGAGCACCAGAGCACATAAGAGGTATCTCTTTCTGAGGCTACATAGAAACACTCTGGAAAATTAATACTGATCAATCAAACAGGTGAATTTAAAGATTTGTTCAGTTATATCAAACAACAAAGTGGATATTCTTATATTCTTATTGTTATACTCTTATTCTTGTCCTTATTTCTATTCTTATTCCTATTCAGAACTAAACCGCTCCTGATTCACTTTATTCTCATCCACTTTGGAACTGATTTAAGCTCAGTCAAAGTAGGTGTATTTTAAGCCCACATAAAGATATCTACACAGAGATTTAAAGTGATTAGACTAATCCATCTGTAATGTTAATTTGGACAAATTTTCACAGATGCTCCAGTGCAGAAAAAGACAAAAACAGAAAGACTTGTGCTAGAACGAGAAAAACGGTAGTAGTAATGGATGTTTGCATTCCTGAGTGGAATTCTGCAACAATAACTTGTGAAAGACCTCTACAAGTATTTTTCCATGGGTGACAAAAGTCAAAATGGCAACAGGGTAAGGAACAAGGCTAAAATAGGCAAATAGCAAATTGCATAACAAAGGAACAGTAAAAAATATAATTAAAATATTGTCTTTGATATGCATTATTACTAATATAGAATCACAGAATGGTATGAGTTGGAAAGGACCTTAAAGATCTTTAGTTCCAACCTCGTGGCCATGAGCAGGGACACCTTCTTGTAGACCAGGTTGCTCAAAGCTATATCAAGCAAAAACGTACATTGCCATTAGATGTAGTTAAAAATGTTATTCCTATTTGCCAAAGCTCCCAGGAGCTGTGAGAATAAAAATCAGAAGAAGCTGAAAATAGGAAATTGGTGGCAGTCATTGGAGACTATCAATATAATGTGGGGTTTTTTTTCCAGAAAACGGAAGCAAAACATTGCATTTTACTTGAATGGTAGTAACAGGTATAACTATCGAGTGCCTCTTTCATAAAAATTCATTATGAAGATGCAGACTTGAGTCAATTGAATCATAAGTGAAAGATAAAATTCAAGATAAAAATGAGATAGCTATGGATCTCTATAATTGATCTGGAATAAATTTGTCTTTCTTTTTTCCACCTCCCCCTGTCTTTCTGCCTAAGGAAAAATTTAAAATTACATCACATTTCTGCAACATTTCCACATTTCTGCAGAGATTCTGTTTCTACTTTCTGATTTCAGATGCTAAAGCTCATATACTTTTGGGGTTGAAAATTGACTTAGATAAGAGGAGGGTATATTTTAATTAGTAACCAAGAAAATATTTGTAATGAATGGAACACATCCAGGAAGGGTAGGCATCAATGCAAGCTAGGAAAAAAAAAAAAAAGAAAAAAAAAAAGAAAAAAAAAAGACTGGTGACATTTGAATTGATTATAGGAGAGTGTTTGTAAATTAAGGACAAGTGACAAGCATAGAAAAGTCTATAATCTCAGATAACTTGTCAGCTAGAGTGAAGTCACAAACTGTACACTTAAAAAAAGAAAAAAAAAAGGCTAGAGTAAAAGTTAACCATATTTGAAGGGGGAATAGCAAAGAAAAACTTCAGCAAATAAACTCCTAATTGAACAGAGCACATAAAAATTGGTAACCAGACCAAAACCAAATATTTACTTGATTGTACACATTTTTAAAGTTGAAAATATAAGAACCACAGCAGCTGGTTTCTGGTTTTAAGTGAGGATGATGTAACAGATATCTTGAAGAGGCAGTAAAAAAACCCAAAAAAACCCAACCTAGTAGAACCCAGTGTAATTATAATGCCAAGATACAAATTATATATGAATGAAGAAGTACATCGCACCTAAAACAACTAGTCGAAGAGTTCACAAAAGGATAAACATTGCTTACTTCATTTACTTTTTAGCATTCAACAGGCCAGGTTGAAAATGTAATTATGTACATGTTATACTGTAATGCTGGCCATAAAGCACTCAAATTCAATGTCTCTATAGAAAAGGAAAAGGCAGCATAAAATTACTACAGTAACATCTAACTTAAAAAAATAGGAAATACCTGAACATGACAAAGCTTTTTAAAACAAAATTGAAAAGGACAACTAAAAGACTAAATGCCTAAAGATAGCATGACAAGACTGTTTAAAGATACTATATTGGGAGTTCAGAGTAACTGTATATCACTTATCAAAAACACTTTTAAAGGGTAGAAAAATAGCCAGCATGGTGAAACAGCAAGGTAAAGAAGGTCATTAGAAGTAAAAAGATACTCTTAAAAACACGGGAATTGTGTGCAAATTTGGAAGAGAAAAATGCACAAAGTCAAACAAATAAAATGTTATAATATTGTAGGGAAGGATGGAAAAGGTTTTGAAGATCTGTTCATGATATAGCAAGTAACAAGGATATTTTTTACAAAAAAAAAAAAATCCTGCCAGAGAATCAGTGGATCAGTAGGGCTGACAGAAAATCAGCATATAATACAACACTGGAAGAAGATAATATCACAAGTACCCACACCTCAACAAAAAAAAAAAAACAAAAAAAAAAAAAACAAACAAAAAAAGAACAAAAAAAGAGGTTTGAAAAAAAGGAGCCTAGGGAGATTCCCACAGTGCAGTTATTTTGGGGATAGAAATGAGTTATAAAAACTGCCTTCAACTGAAAGATTAATAGACTAAACTTTAGAGAAAATGGGTAAAACTACTCCTAACAAATCAGCAGACCATATGGAACCCAAATATGAAATTGGAGCATTGTAACGCTATCACTTTAAATTAGCTTTGGTACTAAACAAATGTGAGCAGTAAAATCTGAGAGTGTTTGTGAAGAGCTGCAGATAGACGTCATGCTATTGAATGACTACTATAAAATGGCACATGAGCTTCAGTGTCAACAAATGCAGATAATGTACATGATGAAAAACAGTAACAACTCTCAATAAACAAACTGTGGACTCTAAAACAGATCTTCCTGTTATTCTGGACAGTTAAATGCAGTTGTCAGCTTGCAACTCGTCAAGAGATCAGTTCAAATAAGAAGAAATCTTGGAAAAGGATTAGAGATTAAAACACAAGACATTAGTCTGTTTAAATTCACAGCTGCTGTGTCTAGACTTCTGTATGCAGTTCTGCTCATGCCGTGTTCAAAAGAATATAATAGAACTGAAGAGATAAAAAAGGGCAGCAAAAATGATCAAAGTTATGAAAAGGCTTTCGTAAGAGAAGAGATTAAATAGACTAAGATTTTTTATTTTATGGAAGACACAACAAAGGGAAAATATGAAAATATTTTTGAATCATCATTGTCAGTGAGAAGACTAATAGGAAAAAAATTGTTTACTGTTTCTCCTAAAGCAAGAACTAGGCACTGTCAATGAAATTATCAGGTGACAGGTTTCAATCAACAGCAGTATGTTTGTACATACACCTAAGTAAGTTGGGGAGATCATTGTGCAGGACATTATGGACGCCAAGGATTTATAACACAACTAGATAAATTCTTGGAATACAAATCTATACAGGTTTGATGGAAAAATGCCTTTTTTATTTTCTTGTATTCTTTTCTTAGGACCCTTAATTGCACATGGGTGTAATTGTCCTGAAGTCTTTGTGTAATTGCTAGAGAGTGACAGGAAATTCCAAAAGGTGACTTGGGTATTACATCTAGATGGATAACTGAATTACCTTCGGCTGGTGTAAGTGAAGAGCATATATATAGAACAGTTGCCCTAGACTGCATGATGAGTTGTAGTTTGTTACCTCACAGTAACTTCCATGTCTCAACCCTTACTAGACAGGATCGTTTTCATATGTTTTAAAATTCTGTTTTGGTTTCACTAGGATAGTTAATTTTCTTCTTAGTAGCTAGAACGCACTGTGTTTTGTTTTCAGTGTGGGATTTGTTATGAGAAAAATGTTGACAAGGCACAAGGACACTGTGTTTGGGTAGTTTGCAAGTGCAAAGGACTGGGTGGGTGGAAGTATAGTAATTAGCAAACCCCAGAATTAACATTTGGGTATGCGAATGAGATATTCCATATCATATTATGCCACGTTCAGTATACTAATGAGGGTTGACCAGAAAGGTCGGGAGTGGGGTTTGGGCTCGATTCTCTCAGGAATTGCTCTTCTGGGATTGTGGTTTCGGGGTCGTTTTCAGTCCTCTGGGATCACTATCGGCAAGTAGTTAGCAACTGTACTGTGCATCATTCATTGATATATATATATATTATATTATTATTATCATAATTATTTGTATTGGGTCTGGCTGGGCTGGAGTAGATTTTCCCCGTGGCAGCCCCCAGAGTGCTGTGTTTTGTATTGGTGGCTCGAGGGGTGTTGATAACACCCCAGTGTTTTGGTTACTGGTGAGCAGTGCTAGCACAGCACTAAGGCTGTCTCTCCAACATTTCCCCCAGTAGGCTGGAGGTGTGGAAGGTCTCGGGAGAGGACACGGCCAGGAGAGCTGACTGAAATAGACCAAAGGGATATTCCATACCATATGACATGCTCAGAAATAAAAGCAAGGAGAATGGAGGGGGAAGGGGAGGGCATTCCTT